>NC_092340.1:74580892-74886339 GCF_046630445.1 Rutidosis leptorrhynchoides | reverse complement strand
TTACTCTAATGGGTTCTCTGTCCTTCCTGCTCAAGGCGTCGGCTACCACATTTGCCTTCCCTGGGTGGTAACGAATCTCAAAGTCGTAATCATTCAACAATTCAATCCACCTACGCTGCCTTATATTCAGTTGTTTCTGATTAAATATGTGTTGAAGACTTTTGTGGTCGGTATATATAATACTTTTGACCCCATATAAGTAGTGCCTCCAAGTCTTTAATGCAAAAACAACCGCGCCTAATTCCAAATCATGCGTCGTATAATTTTGTTCGTGAATCTTCAATTGTCTAGACGCATAAGCAATCACCTTCGTTCGTTGCATTAATACACAACCGAGACCTTGCTTTGATGCGTCACAATAAATCACAAAATCATCATTCCCTTCAGGCAATGACAATATAGGTGCCGTAGTTAGCTTTTTCTTCAATAACTGAAACGCTTTCTCTTGTTCATCCTTCCATTCAAATTTCTTCCCTTTATGCATTAATACAGTCAAGGGTTTTGCTATTCTGGAAAAGTCTTGGATGAACCATCTGTAGTAACCAGCTAGTCCTAAAAACTGGAGTATGTGTTTTTGAGTTTTTGGGGTTTCCCACTTTTCAACAGTTTCTATCTTTGCCGGATCCACCTTAATACCTTCTTTGTTCACTATGTGACCGAGGAATTGAACTTCTTCTAACCAAAATGCACACTTTGAAAATTTAGCGTACAATTCTTCCTTCCTCAATACTTCTAACACCTTTCTCAAATGTTCACCGTGTTCTTGGTCATTCTTTGAGAAAATAAGTATGTCATCAATGAAAACAATGACAAACTTGTCAAGGTATGGTCCACACACTCGGTTCATAAGGTCCATGAACACAGCTGGTGCATTAGTTAAACCAAACTTCATGACCATAAACTCGCAATGACCGTAACGTGTTCTGAAAGCAGTCTTTGGAATATCATCTTATTTCACCCGCATTTGATGATACCCGGAACGTAAGTCAATCTTTGAATAAACAGACGAGCCTTGTAGTTGATCAAATAAGTCGTCGATTCTCGGTAGTGGGTAGCGGTTCTTGATGGTAAGTTTGTTCAACTCTCTGTAGTCGATACACAACCTGAATGTACCATCTTTCTTCTTGACAAACAAAACAGGAGCTCCCCACGGTGATGTGCTTGGTCGAATGAAACCACGCTCTAAAAGTTCTTGTAATTGGCTTCGCAGTTCTTTCATCTCGCTGGGTGCGAGTCTGTAAGGAGCACGAGCTATTGGTGCAGCTCCTGGTACAAGATCTATTTGAAATTCAACGGATCGATGTGGGGGTAATCCCGGTAATTCTTTCGGAAATACATCGGGAAATTCTTTTGCGACGGGAACATCATTGATGCTCTTTTCTTCAGTTTGTACTTTCTCGACGTGTGCTAGAATAGCATAGCAACCTTTTCTTATTAGTTTTTGTGCCTTCAAATTACTAATAAGATGTAGCTTCGTGTTGCCCTTTTCTCCGTACACCATTAAGGGTTTTTCTTTTTCTCGTATAATACGAATTGCATTTTTGTAACAAACGATCTCTGTTTTCACTTCTTTCAACCAGTCCATACCGATTATCACATCAAAACTCCCTAACTCTACTGGTATCAAGTCAATCTTAAATGTTTCGCTAACCAGTTTAATTTCTCGATTTCGACATATATTATCTGCTGAAATTAAATTACCATTTGCTAATTCGAGTAAAAATTTACTATCCAAAGGCGTCAATGGAAAACTTAATTTAGCACAAAAATCTCTACTCATATAGCTTCTATCTGCACCCGAATCAAATAAAACGTAAGCAGATTTATTGTCAATAAGAAACGTACCCGTAAAAAGCTCCGGGTCTTCCTGTGCCTCTGCCGCATTAATATTGAAAACTCTTCTATGGCCTTGTCCATTCGTGTTCTCCTGGTTCGGGCAATTTCTAATAATGTGGCCCGGTTTTTCACATTTATAACAAACTATGTGACGACCCGGGAATTTCCGACCAAATTTAAACTTAAATTTTTATATGTTTCTGACACGATAAGTAAAGTCTATAACATTGAAATCTCAAATACTTTGAATTATGTTCATATGACCAATTACCCTTTGACTGTTTCCGACGATTCACGAACAATTGTGTAATTAAATAAGTATATTTATATATAAATATAAATATAAAAGTAAATGTAATATATATATATATATATATATATATATATATATATATATATATATATATATATATATATATATATATAATAATGTGAAATAATAAATACAAATGGAAACATTTGAATTAAATAAAATAACGTATTAGATAATTAAGATCTATGTCAATATATAAATATATACATACATATATATACATAAATGTATATAAATAATATATGATACTTAGACATGATTAATTAATATTATATGTACATTGTAATATATATATATATATATATATATATATATATATATATATATATATATATATATATATATATATATATATATATATATATAATGGATAAATATTGAATATTGAATATAAAGTTAGTATATTGTATGTAGTTATAAGTTAAAGTATAGTGTTATATTGAGATTATTACTTTCATTAATACTAATATTAATATTAACACTTGTATTATTAATATTATAAACCTTAACATATATGAAATTTGTTATGTAAAAATTGTTATATCATTTTTTTTATTATTAATATTGTTAGTATGGTTAATAATATTAATATTATTATAAATTGAATTATCATTAGTTTTATTAATAACAATATTATTATTTTTACTTTTATTCTTACTATTATTAGTATAACTTTTGATAAAGATATTAATACTATTATCATTATTAATTCTATTATTATTATTTGTATTGTATTCTTATCAAAATTAATAAAATTAATGGATCATATAAATAAATTCAAATCAGTAATTTATTTAATATAACATATATATAAATACTGTCATACTCCTTATAAATACAGATATTTGTGTTTTTCTTTTTCAGTCACAATCGTTCTATTTGAATTGTCTGACTAATTGGTAAAGCAGTCAACCTCAAATCACATTCAGGAACCAAAACCTGTTGCCTTTCTTTTTCTCCTTTTAAATTCTTTTATATATTTCTGTACTGTACGAATATTATGTGTCGACACAATCCAAGCTATAAAACAAATAAAATCGAATAATAATGCTGTGGTAATCATTGAATTATTAGATTATATAGTTACATTGTTGAATTTGTGGAATTAAAAACAAGAAATCAATGTTACAGCTCTTTATCTCTGTTCGTGGTCCTTTAAATCAAAAGCTCGACTTCGAACAAAATTTTCAAAATCTATACTTCGAACAAAATTTTCAAAATCTGTAAGTGCAAGATTATTAGGAATTGTCTAAATATACTATCTGTGCGTTTTCAGACCTCAATTTGGTCTATTACTTACGAATTTTGAAGTCAAATATTATATTCAAAAAGTCAACCGAGTAGTTCTTGGCAAAATTCGAAGTCATACTAATGTTTTGAGTTCAATTGATAACCCAGAAAGTTTCTAAGAGTGATTTTAGATATAATTCATGTTGAACTCCTAGTCTAAAACTGCCCAGATTTTTAAAACGTGATTCGAGTTCATAGGTCTCAACATGAACTGCTGTAACAGTTTTCTTGATTTTATTTTCGAGTCTGATAATTTATTTAATAAACACAACAGGTCGTTTTTAATTAATTTATGTTCTAAAACAAATTGGTAACTTAATTTAGTGGTTATTGTCTGGTTCATGGTCGATCCAGTTTTTAAAATGAAGAAGGAAGTGAAGAAACAGATACATTAGGATAAATAAATAAGGATATAGGTTTTAATCAGAAATGATGGATCAGAGGAATGGTTTCGTGTGTTGACGGGTATCGAGAGGTCACGGGTTCGAAACCCGGCGGTGGCATATTTTTTTTGGGAACCTGTTTCTTCAAAGGTTGTTATTATTATTTTTATTATTATTATTATTATTATTATTATTATTATTATTATTATTATTATTATTATTATTATTATTATTATTATTATTATTATTATTATCTTATTTATTATTATGCTATTCATTATTAGTAATATCATGATTATCATTATAAGTTATATTATTATCATTACTAAGTATAGTTATTACTAATATTACTATCATTCCCGGTATTATTATTATGTAGTAATATTATTAATATAATCATAGTATTATTATAAGTATTACTAAAAATATATTTTTTTTTCCATTTTAGTATTAGTATCAAAATTATGATTACGATTATTATCATTATGAAAATAATACAAATTATCATTATTTTTCGTAAATATTAGTATTAATATCTTTTTATAAATAATAGAATTGTAATATTAACATATGTATTATTATTTATATTATCACGTGTATTATTATTATGTAATTATAAAAAAAATAATATCATAAATATCATTAACAGTAAAATTAATATTTTTACAAGTGTTATTATTAATATCATTGTTATTATCATTAATAAAGTTATTGTTAACATAAGTATATTACTAATGTTATTATCATTATTTTTACTAATATTAACTTAGTATAATTAGAACTACTGTTTTGATAAATAAATTAAATACATACATAAATATATATATTTAACATATATAACATAACAAAATTTAATATATATATATATATATATATATATATATATATATATATATATATATATATATATATATATATATATATATATATATATATATATATATATATATATATATATATATATATTACTAACATGAAAAATGAGATAACTAATACATTTATACATATATATATGTGTGTTCAATTACAACTATGAATATTAATAGTTATACAAATGATATAGGTTCGTGAATCCAAGGCCAACCCTATACTTGTTCAATGTCGTTATATGTATTTTTACTACAAAATACAGTATGGTGAGTTCATTTTCTCCTTATTTTACTCATTACATTTTTGGGCTGAGAATACATGCAATGTTTAAATAACTGTTTATGCAATATTTATATGCGTGAGTTTCATTTGCTCCCTTTTTAAAAGCTTTTGCAATATATTTTTTTGGGACTGAGAATACAGGCGCTGTTTTTATAAATGTTTTACGATATAGACACGAGTAATCGAAACTACATTCTATGGTTGAATTATCAAAATCGAATATGCCCCTTTTTATTAAGTCTGATAATCTAAGAATTAGGGAACAGACACCCTAATTGACGTGAACTCTAAAGATAGATCTATCGGGCCCAACAAGCCCCATCCAAAGTACCAGATGCTTTAGTACTTCGAAATTTATATCATGTCCGATGGAGGATCCCGGAATGATGGGGATATTCTTACATGCATCTTGTTAAGGTCGATTACCAGGTGTTCAATCCATATGAATGATTTTTGTCTCTATGCATGGGACGTATGTTTATGAGAAATGGAAATATGGAATCTTGTGGTCTATTAAAATTATGAAATGATTATTTATGTTAAACTAATGAACTCACCAACCTTTTGGTTGACACTTGAAAGCATGTTAATTCTCAGGTACGAAAGAAATCTTCCGCTGTGCATTTGATCATTTTAAAGATATTACTTGGAGTCATTCATGACATATTTCAAAAGACGTTGCATTCAAGTCGTTGAGTTTATCAAGATCATTATTAAGTCAATTATATTTGGATATATTATGAAATGGTATGCATGTCTGTCAACTTCAGATGTAAATGAAAGATTGTCTTTTCAAAACGAATGCAATGTTTGTAAAATGTATCATATAGAGGTCAAGTACCTCGCGATGTAATCAACTGTTGTGAATCATTTATAATCGATATGGACTTCGTTCGGATGGATTAGGATGGGTCCTTTCAGTTGGTATCAGAGCGGTGGTCTTAGTGAACCAGGTCTTGCATTAGTATGTCTATCTGATAGTCGTTAGGATGCATTAGTGAGTCTGGACTTCGACCGTGTCTGAATGTCAAAAGTTTTGCTTACCATTTTTGTCTGAAATCATCTGCTTATCATCCTTAGGATATTACCTGCTTATCATTCTTAGTCTAGACACATCTTACTGCATTGATTGAATGAATAGTGTATAGACAAAAATTCATATCTTAGCGTATCTGCTAATCTATATCTTAGTGTATCTGTCACTATAAACTTTACCTGATATATTTCGTAAATTCCTTCGTAATCTACGGGATCTACTGTACTATACATAGATATTCTATGTAACTAGAATATCATCCGATATCCGAAAATCATTTCATATCAAAAAAATCCTTTATTCAATCATACAATGGAACTCACCACTAGTTCAAGTCCCTCGGATTCCGATATGGAGTCCCACTCTAGCTCCGAAAGCAACGTCACCGGAATGAATCAATCAATCAGCCATCCCCAATTCATATGATGAGTTCATAGTCGACTTAATTAATGGAGACGAGAAGAAGGCAATCCCTTCCACCAACCGAATTCACCTCTTGACAATGAACCTGAAGCGTTTACCGGTGAACCTGTTCGAGACACCATTTTCAGTCTCATTTCCAGGGTAACTCGACAAGATTATATTCTATCCACAATTCTGAACCTTATTCATCCGCTTGTTCCGATCGACAATCGTCCTGGAGTAATGAGTCAACGAACTTCGCGCTCGAATAATCAATTCGGAGAATATGGTGCAAAATGTACCAGCTTCAGCAACATCACCGGCACCAACAGTACAATCAATAACAGCACCCGTACCATCAACAATCCATGTTTCAATATCATCATCTGTACTTTGAGTATGATCTTCGTTCTACGTATCGTTCTACCTCATTTATCTTCATTTGACATGGTGAATATGTAATCTCTAAAGTTTTAGAGATTATTTATTCTAGTTCCAACCGAAAAGCAAATGAGTTTAATATCATATTAACTCAATGAATCCATGATTACATCTGAAGAAAATATATATGTATATATGTTTTCATAAAGATTGTAATTAAAAATTCTTTCGTAGATACTGTTAATGGTGAAAATATTTTAACGGGTAGGTAATACCCGAGGAATATTTAGATCTTACATTAATAGGTTACACTGTACATTCTTTGAATCTAATTCAACGGTCATTTATTATCCTACTTACATCCACCGATATACGTATCTGTTCACTGCAGAATAACCATTTTCATTCAATTTCGTAATTGGATTTTGATCTATCAGAATCCGACAAGTGGCATAATGAAGAAAACATTTTAAAAAATAAAATTTGTTAGAAACAGACAAATTAACTACGAAAAATTTTGTTAAGAATCCACGCTAACTGTTTCCAGCTAACTATTCCTAGCTAACTGTTAATTCCGTATTACATTTTATTTATCGCAATTTAATTATCGCAATTTATATTCTCACAATTTTATTTATCGTCATTAAATTTCTGTTATTTACTTTATGCCCTTTATTTATCGTTATTTAATTTTCTGTTATTTATTTTTTCGCACTTTAAATATCGGGACACGTATACAAGGTTTTGACATATCATATCGAAACATCTATATATATTATTTAGAATCACCAAAGACACTCTATATGCAGTAATGATCGAGTTCTCTATACAGGGTTGAGGTTGATTCTATAATAATATATATACTTTGAGTTGTGATCGAGTCTAAGACATGTACACGGGTCACGATACGTATTAATTAATTCGAATATTATATATTAAACTGTATATGAATTATTGGACTGTCAATGTGGACTATCAACTGTGGACTACCAACATGGGACAATTAAAATGAATTAAAATATTGTTTATAACATATAAAACTAAACAATTCTTCAAGTTTGCCACTTGATTCCATCTTAAATCTCATTTGTATCTTGACGATTACAATCTGCGTTCAAACTCTTCATGATTCTTGAAAACACCTTAATCGGGAGAATGAACCAACCGCACTTCATCTACGAAAGAAAAGATTGATGCATATAGCTATTCACCTGAGAAACTCTCGACAACTGAGTAAAAGTTTAACACGTAGTCGCGTCAGATCCTTTGGCATTTATTAGCACACAAAAAAAATTAATAATAATAATAATAGTTTTGCGATCCCTTTTCAAAGTAGCCAATTTTGTCACAGCTCCAGCAAGTCAACTTTGAATTTTCATTCGAAGTAGCTTTACTATAACCCTGATATATATAAGATTACCCTTTTGATACCGGAGAATTCTTTTATATTCCACCATATTACCAGCAAACATACCAGCAACCTCGTTGCTTCTTGGCTTAGATCTCTCTGACAAATCATTATATTTATTCATTGAAACCCTATCATATACTCATCCACATCTTGTAACGAGAACTGCCATACCAATTACCAGGGATCAGCAAATCTTTATTGTGAGCCTCGCAACAATTCCACATCAACAGTTATATGTATCCATATAACATTTATCTCTTAGAACTATGATCTTCCATTTTGAAATTCTGAAAAGCACTCAGTCACAAATCAATACTCTGAATGTTGAAAAAGCTGAATAAAGTAGCAGAAACCATAGACAACCGTAAACGACCTTAATCATCGAAAGTTTGATGATAAAGAATAGTATGTTGGAAAAGCTCAGAAAAGTTGGAACGGAAAAATGGATTGAACTAACCACGAAGGAGACCAAGGACAAATATAAGGACCATACCATATATTCAAAGAATTCAGGTAATTCTGGATCCGATGAAAAATTCAATGAATATCTTGCTCTGTACTCATGAAAAAATCTTGCGGAAAATCTTTCTCCATCAACCATCAAACTTAGAAATTCCAAAATATCATCATCAATATCTTCGATATTTCTGAGGATATTTTCATAAATATTCTCGTCCGAAATTATATACCTCTTCGTGCTTCCTGTGTATCATTATATTGGAAACATTCGAGAGAAAATTTTGTACCAAAAAGCAGATTATGCGAAACTATGAAGAAAGCCGTGGACAAATCACAAAGAATAAGTTTGACTTCAAAGAATCCAAATGATTCAATATCTGCTAAAGTCTTTAGTGAATATCTTGCTCCTTACTCTAAAACCTTGCAGAAAATAGTTTCTATCATCTACTGATCTTAGATATTCCGAGATATTATCGTATCTTTCATTATAAATATCTTCCATATTTCTGGAGATATTTTTATAACTATTCTTATCTGAAATCATTAATCTCTTCGTGCTATCAGTATTACATCATATAGAAACTGTTAGTTTCTATATTTTGTAAACTTTCGCGCTTAAAATATGAATGTTATTGAAGTAATGTTGGAAACTGATGCATGAGTTAGTATAATATAATGACACTTGATCAACGTGATTATATTACAGTAAGTCATGCCGAGTTTCTAATGAAACTTGATGATTCACAGACCATAACTTCATCAGGTGCCATGTTACATAACTTCTTTCATTCTGCTTAACTTCTGAACATATCAAGAAAGTATATTCTTGATAGTTCTATTCTCAATGATACTAATAATTTGACAAATCAAATCGTACGATTTCGTTCTTTTTTGGTTAGAACATTAAGTTCATTCGAAACTCCGTACTTACGAATTCTGGACCGTTGCTCGCTTTATTAGAGGTCGGGAGTGTAGTGACCCGAACTTTTCCATGTTTATATATATTAATTGAGATTGATATTTACATGATTAAATGTTTCCAACATGTTAAGCAATCAAACTTGTTAAGACTTGATTAATTGAAATATGTTTCATATAGACAATTGACCACCCAAGTTGATCGGTGATTCACGAACGTTAAAACTTGTAAAAACTATATGATGACATATATATGGATATATATATATATAGTTAACATGATACTATGATAAGAAAACATATCATAAAGTATATTAACAATGAACTACATATGTAAAAACAAGACTACTAACTTAATGATTTTTAAACGAGACATATATGTAACGATTATCGTTGTAAAGACATTTAATGTATATATATCATATTAAGAGATATTCATACATGATAATATCATGATAATATAATAATTTAAAATCTCATTTGATATTATAAACATTGGGTTAACAACATTTAACAAGATCGTTAACCTAAAGGTTTCAAAACAACACTTACATGTAACGACTAACGATGACTTAACGACTCAGTTAAAATGTATATACATGTAGTGTTTTAATATGTATTTATACACTTTTGAAAGACTTCAATACACTTATCAAAATACTTCTACTTAACAAAAATGCTTACAATTACATCCTCGTTCAGTTTCATCAACAATTCTACTCGTATGCACCCGTATTCGTACTCGTACAATACACAGCTTTTAGATGTATGTACTATTGGTATATACACTCCAATGATCAGCTCTTAGCAGCCCATGTGAGTCACCTAACACATGTGGGAACCATCATTTGGCAACTAGCATGAAATATCTCATAAAATTACAAAAATATGAGTAATCATTCATGACTTATTTACATGAAAACAAAATTACATATCCTTTATATATAATCCATACACCAACGACCAAAAACACCTACAAACACTTTCATTCTTCAATTTTCTTCATCTAATTGATCTCTCTCAAGTTCTATCTTCAAGTTCTAAGTGTTCTTCATAAATTCCAAAAGTTCTAGTTTCATAAAATCAAGAATACTTTCAAGTTTGCTAGCTCACTTCCAATCTTGTAAGGTGATCATCCAACCTCAAGAAATCTTTGTTTCTTACAGTAGGTTATCATTCTAATACAAGGTAATAATCATATTCAAACTTTGGTTCAATTTCTATAACTATAACAATCTTATTTCAAGTGATGATCTTACTTGAACTTGTTTTCGTGTCATGATTCTGCTTCAAGAACTTCGAGCCATCCAAGGATCCATTGAAGCTAGATCTATTTTTCTCTTTTCCAGTAGGTTTATCCAAGGAAATTAAGGTAGTAATGATGTTCATAACATCATTCGATTCATACATATAAAGCTATCTTATTCGAAGGTTTAAACTTGTAATCACTAGAACATAGTTTAGTTAATTCTAAACTTGTTCGCAAACAAAAGTTAATCCTTCTAACTTGACTTTTAAAATCAACTAAACACATGTTCTATATCTATATGATATGCTAACTTAATGATTTAAAACCTGGAAACACGAAAAACACCGTAAAACCGGATTTACGCCGTCGTAGTAACACCGCGGGCTGTTTTGGGTTAGTTAATTAAAAACTATGATAAATTTTGATTTAAAAGTTGTTATTCTGAGAAAATGATTTTTATTATGAACATGAAACTATATCCAAAAATTATGGTTAAACTCAAAGTGGAAGTATGTTTTCTAAAATGGTCATCTAGACGTCGTTCTTTCGACTGAAATGACTACCTTTACAAAAATGACTTGTAACTTATTTTTCCGACTATAAACCTATACTTTTTCTGTTTAGATTCATAAAATAGAGTTCAATATGAAACCATAGCAATTTGATTCACTCAAAACGGATTTAAAATGAAGAAGTTATGGGTAAAACAAGATTGGATAATTTTTCTCATTTTAGCTACGTGAAAATTGGTAACAAATCTATTCCAACCATAACTTAATCAACTTGTATTGTATATTATGTAATCTTGAGATACCATAGACACGTATACAATGTTTCGACCTATCATGTCGACACATCTATATATATTTCGGAACAACCATAGACACTCTATATGTGAATGTTGGAGTTAGCTATACAGGGTTGAGGTTGATTCCAAAATATATATAGTTTGAGTTGTGATCAATACTGAGATACGTATACACTGGGTCGTGGATTGATTCAAGATAATATTTATCGATTTATTTCTGTACATCTAACTGTGGACAACTAGTTATAGGTTACTAACGAGGACAGCTGACTTAATAAACTTAAAACATCAAAATATATTAAAAGTGTTGTAAATATATTTTGAACATACTTTAATATATATGTATATATTGTTATAGGTTCGTGAATCAACAGTGGCCAAGTCTTACTTCCCGTCGAAGTAAAAATCTGTGAAAGTGAGTTATAGTCCCACTTTTAAAATCTAATATTTTTGGGATGAGAATACATGCAGGTTTTATAAATGATTTACAAAATAGACACAAGTACGTGAAACTACATTCTATGGTTGAATTATCGAAATCGAATATGCCCCTTTTTATTAAGTCTGGTAATCTAAGAATTAGGGAACAGACACCCTAATTGACGCGAATCCTAAAGATAGATCTATTGGGCCTAACAAACCCCATCCAAAGTACCGGATGCTTTAGTACTTCGAAATTTATATCATATCCGAAGGGTGTCCCGGAATGATGGGGATATTCTTATATATGCATCTTGTTATTGTCGGTTACCAGGTGTTCACCATATGAATGATTTTTATCTCTATGTATGGGATGTGTATTGAAATATGAAATCTTGTGGTCTATTGTTACGATTTGATATATATAGGTTAAACCTATAACTCACCAACATTTTTGTTGACGTTTAAAGCATGTTTATTCTCAGGTGAATATTAAGAGCTTCCGCTGTTGCATACTAAAATAAGGACAAGATTTGGAGTCCATGTTTGTATGATATTGTGTAAAAACTGCATTCAAGAAACTGATTTCGATGTAACATATTTGTATTGTAAACCATTATGTAATGGTCGTGTGTAAACAGGATATTTTAGATTATCATTATTTGATAATCTACGTAAAGCTTTTTAAACCTTTATTTATGAAATAAAGGTTATGGTTTGTTTTAAAAATGAATGCAGTCTTTGAAAAACGTCTCATATAGAGGTCAAAACCTCGCAACGAAATCAATTAATATGGAACGTTTTTAATCAATAAGAACGGGACATTTCAGTTGGTATCCGAGCGTTGGTCTTAGAGAACCAGAAAATTTGCATTAGTGTGTCTTATCGAGTTTGTTAGGATGCATTAGTGAGTCTGGACTTCGACCGTGTTTTCTTTAAAAATGATTGCTTAACATTTTTGTTGGAAACTATATATTTTTAACATATGAATATTATGTGATATATTAATCTCTTAACGTGTTTGATATTATGTGATAGATGTCTACCTCTAGAACAAGTCCCATTGACTCACCTAATAATAATGAAGAGTCAAATGTAAATTGGAATGATTTGTGGACTGATTCACAAGTTCCCGAAGAGGAACCGGAAGAAGAGTCAGAACCGGAAGAAGAATCGGAACCGGAAGAAGAATCGGAACCGGATGAAGAAATAGAACCGGTGGGGGAAACAATAAAACGGTTAAGTAAAAGAAAATCCTCAACCAACCGACCAAAGTTAATTATGGTCAATGGTGTTTCCGCCAAGGAAGCAAAATATTGGGAGGATTACCAATTCTCCGATGAATCGGATTCCGACGAGAATTCCGATGATGTTATAGAAATTACCCCAACTGAATTTAAAAAGGCAAAAGAAAATAATAAGGGAAAGGGCATAAAAATAGAGAAATCTAATTCCAACCCCGATGAACTTTATATGTATCGTCAACCCCCGAAGTCCTTAAGTTGTAACAATGACCCGGGAACCTCTAAACCACCAGGTTTTTCTAAACCAATGTGGACAACGACGGCTCGTATTAGGGGAACATCATATATCCCTAGAAACTTGGCAAAACGAACCAAAACCGAAGAAGAAGAAACGAGCGAGTCGGAATAAGATAGTTGTATTCGTGTGGTGTAATATATGTAATATAGTGTTCTTATGCTTTATGATATATGTAAAAATTGCTTGTATTAATAAGTATTTTTTTTATGAATCTAACTCTTGTCTATTTTACAGTTTAAAAACACAAAATGGATAGACAACCCAATATTTTAAGAGACCAACCCGGAGACATGATTGATGAGATCTTGTCTAAAGTCGGCCAGAATTCTTCGGCACAACTATTTAAGGCGAGATCAGTTTGTAAGACATTCGAAGAACGTTCCAAGAATGTCTTGGTTTATAAGAGACTTTCGTTTGAAAGATGGGGGATATCACATTGGGAAACCCATAAGTTACGATGTGTTTACTTTGACGCATATATTGCGGGGAACCCAAATGCTATTTTACGCAACGGGTTAAGAAATTATTTTGACTCAATATATCCGAATATTGGACTTCGTGATTTAGAAAAAGCGGCTAACATGCAACATAAAGAAGCATGTTATGCTTACGGATTAGTAATGTTCGCTTCTCACCAAAGTGAGAACAAGAACATCGGGCTACAACTATTAAACAAAACGTTTCCACAAGTGACGGAGTCGGTAATTGGGGTAAGAAATGAGGTTTTTAGATTATTACGGGACTGTTGGACATTACGTAACCCTCGTCCCTTTGATGACGTTACAACACGCTGTCTTATCAACGGCCATAACGGTTATGTTGCACAAGACCAAGGATGGGAAGTAGTCCTAGTAAAACCAGAATGCATGACTTGTTTTTGGACGTATGAATTACGTGTCTTTATTGCCTTTGCTGAACGACTTGTGTACTAGCTAGAATTGTCTTCACAACTATCTTGTATCAAAGTTATTGTGTGCTATATTTCATGCTTTATGTAAAATAAGCGGTATTGTAAGTTTGTAAAATATTGTATAAAAGTTTGAACGCGAAATATTATTATAATCAGTTTTTCATATAGAATTGTAGTAGTTGAATTGTATATTAGCTACTAAGTATGAACTTAACGGGTAGGTACTACCCGAATTTAAACTTATAAAACGCTAATATGAAGAAAAAGCTTTTATAAATGAGTTCATATTATGCTACGAAATACTATTAACTACTCTTAATATTCTGTATGATTAACTTGTTCCATTTAACTATTTTGAAGGAAATGGCACCGACTACTCGACACACCGTGAATATGAATGAAGAGGAATTCCGTACTTTTCTAGCTTCAAACATAGCCGCAGTACAGGCTGTGCTACATACCAACAATAACCTTGGATCTAGCAGTACAGGAAATCGTGTAGGATGCACCTACAAAGAATTCACTGCCTGCAAACCTTTGGAATTTGATGGAACCGAAGGACCGATCGGATTGAAACGGTGGACCGAGAAGGTTGAATCGGTGTTTGCCATAAGTAAGTGTACTGAAGAGGACAAAGTGAAGTACGCTACGCATACCTTCACAGGTTCTGCGTTAACATGGTGGAATACCTATCTAGAGCAAGTGGGACAAGATGATGCGTACGCACTACCGTGGTCAGCATTCAAGCACTTGATGAACGAGAAGTACCGTCCCAGAACCGAGGTCAATAAGCTCAAGACAGAACTTAGAGGGTTACGAACCCAAGGATTTGATATTACCACGTACGAAAGACGATTCACAGAATTGTGCCTATTGTGTCCGGGAGCATTCGAAGATGAGGAAGAGAAGATCGACGCGTTTGTGAAAGGATTACCGGAAAGAATCCAAGAAGATATAAGTTCACACGAGCCCGCCTCCATACAACAGGCATGTAGAATGGCTCACAAACTAGTGAACCAGATTGAAGAAAGAATTAAAGAACAGACTGCTGAAGAGGCCAATGTGAAGCAAGTCAAAAGAAAGTGGGAGGAAAACGGTGATAAGAATCACCAATACAACAACAACAGCAATTACAACAATAATCGCAACAATTATCCCAACAATCGCAACATCAATCGCAACTACAACAAACGGCCCAACAACAACAACAACAACAACAGCAACTACAACAATCATCCCAACAACAATAATAACCGCAACAACAACAACAATCAGAAGCAGCTATGCCAAAGGTGTGAAAAGAATCACTCGGGGTTCTGCACCAAATTTTGCAACAAGTGTAAAAGAAATGGTCATAGCGCGGCGAAGTGTGAGGTCTACGGACCAGGGGTTAATAGAACGAAAGGAACAAATGGTGTCGGAACGAGTAATGGCGGAGCAAGTAGTGTCGGAGCAAGTTATGCCAATGTAGTTTGTTATAAATGTGGAAAACCAGGCCACATTATTAGAAATTGCCCGAACCAGGAGAACACGAATGAACAAGGCCGTGGAAGAGTTTTCAATATTAATGCGGTAGAGGCACAGGAAGACCCGGAGCTTGTTACGGGTACGTTTCTTATTGACAATAAATCTGCTTACGTTTTATTTGATTCGGGTGCGGATAGAAGCTATATGAGTAGAGATTTTTGTGCTAAATTAAGTTGTCCATTGACGCCTTTGGATAGTAAATTTTTACTCGAATTAGCAAATGGTAAATTAATTTCAGCAGATAATATATGTCGGAATCTAGAAATTAAACTGGTTAGCGAAACATTTAAGATTGATTTGATACCAGTAGAGTTAGGGAGTTTTGATGTGATAATCGGTATGGACTGGTTGAAAGAAGTGAAAGCGGAGATCGTTTGTTACAAAAATGCAATTCGCATTATACGAGAAAAAGGAAAACCCTTAATGGTGTACGGAGAAAAGGGCAACACGAAGCTACATCTTATTAGTAATTTGAAGGCACAAAAACTAATAAGAAAAGGTTTCTATGCTGTTCTAGCACACGTCGAGAAAGTACAAACTGAAGAAAAGGGCATCAATGATGTTCCCATTGCAAAAGAATTTCCCGATGTATTTCCGAAAGAATTACCCGGATTACCCCCACATCGATCCGTTGAATTTCAAATAGATCTTGTACCAGGAGCTGCACCAATAGCTCGTGCTCCTTACAGACTCGCACCCAGCGAGATGAAAGAACTGCAAAGCCAATTACAAGAACTTTTAGAGCGTGGTTTCATTCGACCAAGCACATCACCGTGGGGAGCTCCTGTTTTGTTTGTCAAGAAGAAAGATGGTACATTCAGGTTGTGTATCGACTACCGAGAGTTGAACAAACTTACCATCAAGAACCGCTACCCACTACCGAGAATCGACGACTTATTTGATCAACTACAAGGCTCGTCTGTTTATTCAAAGATTGACTTACGTTCCGGGTATCATCAAATGCGGGTGAAAGAAGATGATATTCCAAAGACTGCTTTCAGAACACGTTACGGTCATTACGAGTTTATGGTCATGCCGTTTGGTTTAACTAATGCACCAGCTGTGTTCATGGACCTTATGAACCGAGTGTGTGGACCATACCTTGACAAGTTTGTCATTGTTTTCATTGATGACATACTTATTTACTCAAAGAATGACCAAGAACACGGTGAACATTTGAGAAAGGTGTTAGAAGTATTGAGGAAGGAAGAATTGTACGCTAAGTTTTCAAAGTGTGCATTTTGGTTGGAAGAAGTTCAATTCCTCGGTCACATAGTGAACAAAGAAGGTATTAAGGTGGATCAGGCAAAGATAGAAACTGTTGAAAAGTGGGAAACCCCGAAAACTCCGAAACACATACGCCAGTTTTTAGGACTAGCTGGTTACTACAGAAGGTTCATCCAAGACTTTTCTAGAATAGCAAAACCCTTGACTACATTAACGCATAAAGGGAAGAAATTTGAATGGAATGATGAACAAGAGAAAGCGTTTCAGTTATTGAAGAAAAAGCTAACTACGGCACCTATATTGTCATTGCCTGAAGGGAATGATGATTTTGTGATTTATTGTGATGCATCAAAGCAAGGTCTCGGTTGTGTATTAATGCAACGAACGAAGGTGATTGCTTATGCGTCTAGACAATTGAAGATTCACGAACAAAATTATACGACGCATGATTTGGAATTAGGCGCGGTTGTTTTTGCATTAAAGACTTGGAGGCACTACTTATATGGGGTCAAAAGTATTATATATACCGACCACAAAAGTCTTCAACACATATTTAATCAGAAACAACTGAATATGAGGCAGCGTAGGTGGATTGAATTATTGAATGATTACGACTTTGAGATTCGTTACCACCCGGGGAAGGCAAATGTGGTAGCCGATGCCTTGAGCAGGAAGGACAGAGAACCCATTCGAGTAAAATCTATGAATATAATGATTCATAATAACATTACTACTCAAATAAAGGAGGCGCAACAAGGAGTTTTAAAAGAGGGAAATTTAAAGGATGAAATACCCAAAGGATCGGAGAAGCATCTTAATATTCGGGAAGACGGAACCCGGTATAGGGCTGAAAGGATTTGGGTACCAAAATTTGGAGATATGAGAGAAATGGTACTTAGAGAAGCTCATAAAACCAGATACTCAATACATCCTGGAACGGGGAAGATGTACAAGGATCTCAAGAAACATTTTTGGTGGCCGGGTATGAAAGCCGATGTTGCTAAATACGTAGGAGAATGTTTGACGTGTTCTAAGGTCAAAGCTGAGCATCAGAAACCATCAGGTCTACTTCAACAACCCGAAATCCCGGAATGGAAATGGGAAAACATTACCATGGATTTCATCACTAAATTGCCAAGGACTGCAAGTGGTTTTGATACTATTTGGGTAATAGTTGATCGTCTCACCAAATCAGCACACTTCCTACCAATAAGAGAAGATGACAAGATGGAGAAGTTAGCACGACTGTATTTGAAGGAAGTCGTCTCCAGACATGGAATACCAATCTCTATTATCTCTGATAGGGATGGCAGATTTATTTCAAGATTCTGGCAGACATTACAGCAAGCATTAGGAACTCGTCTAGACATGAGTACTGCCTATCATCCACAAACTGATGGGCAGAGCGAAAGGACGATACAAACGCTTGAAGACATGCTACGAGCATGTGTTATTGATTTCGGAAACAGTTGGGATCGACATCTACCATTAGCAGAATTTTCCTACAACAACAGCTACCATTCAAGCATTGAGATGGCGCCGTTTGAAGCACTTTATGGTAGAAAGTGCAGGTCTCCGATTTGTTGGAGTGAAGTGGGGGATAGACAGATTACGGGTCCGGAGATTATACTAGAAACTACGGAGAAGATCATCCAAATTCAACAACGGTTGAAAACCGCCCAAAGTCGACAAAAGAGCTACGCTGACATTAAAAGAAAAGATATAGAATTTGAAATTGGAGAGATGGTCATGCTTAAAGTTGCACCTTGGAAAGGCGTTGTTCGATTTGGTAAACGAGGGAAATTAAATCCAAGGTATATTGGACCATTCAAGATTATTGATCGTGTCGGACCAGTAGCTTACCGACTAGAGTTACCTCAACAACTCGCGGCTGTACATAACACTTTCCACGTCTCGAATTTAAAGAAATGTTTTGCTAAAGAAGATCTCACTCTTCCGTTAGATGAAATCCAAATCAACGAAAAACTTCAATTCATTGAAGAACCCGTCGAAATAATGGATCGTGAGGTTAAAAGACTTAAGCAAAACAAGATACCAATTGTTAAGGTTCGATGGAATGCTCGTAGAGGACCCGAGTTCACCTGGGAGCGTGAAGATCAGATGAAGAAGAAATACCCGCATCTATTTCCAGAAGATTCGTCAACACCTTCAACAGCTTAAAATTTCGGGACGAAATTTATTTAACGGGTAGGTACTGTAGTGACCCGAACTTTTCCATGTTTATATATATTAATTGAGATTGATATTTACATGATTAAATGTTTCCAACATGTTAAGCAATCAAACTTGTTAAGACTTGATTAATTGAAATATGTTTCATATAGACAATTGACCACCCAAGTTGATCGGTGATTCACGAACGTTAAAACTTGTAAAAACTATATGATGACATATATATGGATATATATATATATAGTTAACATGATACTATGATAAGAAAACATATCATAAAGTATATTAACAATGAACTACATATGTAAAAACAAGACTACTAACTTAATGATTTTTAAACGAGACATATATGTAACGATTATCGTTGTAAAGACATTTAATGTATATATATCATATTAAGAGATATTCATACATGATAATATCATGATAATATAATAATTTAAAATCTCATTTGATATTATAAACATTGGGTTAACAACATTTAACAAGATCGTTAACCTAAAGGTTTCAAAACAACACTTACATGTAACGACTAACGATGACTTAACGACTCAGTTAAAATGTATATACATGTAGTGTTTTAATATGTATTTATACACTTTTGAAAGAATTCAATACACTTATCAAAATACTTCTACTTAACAAAAATGCTTACAATTACATCCTCGTTCAGTTTCATCAACAATTCTACTCGTATGCACCCGTATTCGTACTCGTACAATACACAGCTTTTAGATGTATGTACTATTGGTATATACACTCCAATGATCAGCTCTTAGCAGACCATGTGAGTCACCTAACACATGTGGGAACCATCATTTGGCAACTAGCATGAAATATCTCATAAAATTACAAAAATATGAGTAATCATTCATGACTTATTTACATGAAAACAAAATTACATATCCTTTATATATAATCCATACACCAACGACCAAAAACACCTACAAACACTTTCATTCTTCAATTTTCTTCATCTAATTGATCTCTCTCAAGTTCTATCTTCAAGTTCTAAGTGTTCTTCATAAATTCCAAAAGTTCTAGTTTCATAAAATCAAGAATACTTTCAAGTTTGCTAGCTCACTTCCAATCTTGTAAGGTGATCATCCAACCTCAAGAAATCTTTGTTTCTTACAGTAGGTTATCATTCTAATACAAGGTAATAATCATATTCAAACTTTGGTTCAATTTCTATAACTATAACAATCTTATTTCAAGTGATGATCTTACTTGAACTTGTTTTCGTGTCATGATTCTGCTTCAAGAACTTCGAGCCATCCAAGGATCCATTGAAGCTAGATCTATTTTTCTCTTTTCCAGTAGGTTTATCCAAGGAAATTAAGGTAGTAATGATGTTCATAACATCATTCGATTCATACATATAAAGCTATCTTATTCGAAGGTTTAAACTTGTAATCACTAGAACATAGTTTAGTTAATTCTAAACTTGTTCGCAAACAAAAGTTAATCCTTCTAACTTGACTTTTAAAATCAACTAAACACATGTTCTATATCTATATGATATGCTAACTTAATGATTTAAAACCTGGAAACACGAAAAACACCGTAAAACCGGATTTACGCCGTCGTAGTAACACCGCGGGCTGTTTTGGGTTAGTTAATTAAAAACTATGATAAATTTTGATTTAAAAGTTGTTATTCTGAGAAAATGATTTTTATTATGAACATGAAACTATATCCAAAAATTATGGTTAAACTCAAAGTGGAAGTATGTTTTCTAAAATGGTCATCTAGACGTCGTTCTTTCGACTGAAATGACTACCTTTACAAAAATGACTTGTAACTTATTTTTCCGACTATAAACCTATACTTTTTCTGTTTAGATTCATAAAATAGAGTTCAATATGAAACCATAGCAATTTGATTCACTCAAAACGGATTTAAAATGAAGAAGTTATGGGTAAAACAAGATTGGATAATTTTTCTCATTTTAGCTACGTGAAAATTGGTAACAAATCTATTCCAACCATAACTTAATCAACTTGTATTGTATATTATGTAATCTTGAGATACCATAGACACGTATACAATGTTTCGACCTATCATGTCGACACATCTATATATATTTCGGAACAACCATAGACACTCTATATGTGAATGTTGGAGTTAGCTATACAGGGTTGAGGTTGATTCCAAAATATATATAGTTTGAGTTGTGATCAATACTGAGATACGTATACACTGGGTCGTGGATTGATTCAAGATAATATTTATCGATTTATTTCTGTACATCTAACTGTGGACAACTAGTTATAGGTTACTAACGAGGACAGCTGACTTAATAAACTTAAAACATCAAAATATATTAAAAGTGTTGTAAATATATTTTGAACATACTTTAATATATATGTATATATTGTTATAGGTTCGTGAATCAACAGTGGCCAAGTCTTACTTCCCGTCGAAGTAAAAATCTGTGAAAGTGAGTTATAGTCCCACTTTTAAAATCTAATATTTTTGGGATGAGAATACATGCAGGTTTTATAAATGATTTACAAAATAGACACAAGTACGTGAAACTACATTCTATGGTTGAATTATCGAAATCGAATATGCCCCTTTTTATTAAGTCTGGTAATCTAAGAATTAGGGAACAGACACCCTAATTGACGCGAATCCTAAAGATAGATCTATTGGGCCTAACAAACCCCATCCAAAGTACCGGATGCTTTAGTACTTCGAAATTTATATCATATCCGAAGGGTGTCCCGGAATGATGGGGATATTCTTATATATGCATCTTGTTATTGTCGGTTACCAGGTGTTCACCATATGAATGATTTTTATCTCTATGTATGGGATGTGTATTGAAATATGAAATCTTGTGGTCTATTGTTACGATTTGATATATATAGGTTAAACCTATAACTCACCAACATTTTTGTTGACGTTTAAAACATGTTTATTCTCAGGTGAATATTAAGAGCTTCCGCTGTTGCATACTAAAATAAGGACAAGATTTGGAGTCCATGTTTGTATGATATTGTGTAAAAACTGCATTCAAGAAACTGATTTCGATGTAACATATTTGTATTGTAAACCATTATGTAATGGTCGTGTGTAAACAGGATATTTTAGATTATCATTATTTGATAATCTACGTAAAGCTTTTTAAACCTTTATTTATGAAATAAAGGTTATGGTTTGTTTTAAAAATGAATGCAGTCTTTGAAAAACGTCTCATATAGAGGTCAAAACCTCGCAACGAAATCAATTAATATGGAACGTTTTTAATCAATAAGAACGGGACATTTCAGGGAGGATAATAAAAAGGTAAAGAGTTACAAAATATAAGAGAAAATATAAAGTCCAATAACAACACGGAGGCTACAAACCATGGATATTAATACGAATAGCAATATAAAGACACGGTATAATTAAGAATAGTATCACCTCAAGGTAATAGTAAAAGTAAACAGATTTTTCTGGTGGAAGACTGAAAAGAAGGATGACAGAAATGATAATTAGAAAAATATCAAGGAGTAGAACTGGATGAAGCATTTTCCCAATCTTTTAGAAGTAAGAATTAAGAATGAAAGTATAGGAATGATGAAAATAAGGTAACAGAAGAATTTTATTTATAGTGGAGATATCAGACGTAGTAATCGGGACAGATCATCACATTTAATTAAAGAGATTCTAATTTCATTAAATCTCGAAGAACCTGATCTTATAGATTTTCAAGATTTTCTTTCGAATCCCTTGAATTCCGGAATTCAACCAAGCCAACGTCAAAAGTTAAGACGCACCTTATATTCTAAATTCTACCATGACTAGTCAAAAGTTATGATGAAACTTAATTTTCTCATTTCACTATTTAGTGATAGCTTCACTCGCACTCTTCGAATAATTGAATTAGTTTATCCATATTACTCAACAGTAATAAAACTCTATTTATCAACTCATATTTGTCATGAAAACATTTTTATGGTTAACCATGACGACCTTACTCAAATTTCGGGACGAAATTTCTTTAACGGGTAGGTACTGTGAGGACCCGGGAATTTCCGACCAAATTTAAACTTAATTTTTTATATGTTTCCGACACGATAAGCAAAGTCTATAACATTGAAATCTCAAAAACTTTGAATTATGTTCATATGACCAATTACCCTTTGACTGTTTTCGACGATTCACGAACAATTGTGTAATTAAATAAGTATATTTATATATAAATATAAATATAAAAGTAAATGTAAATATATATATATAATAATGTGAAATAATAAATACAAATGGAAACATTTGAATTAAATAAAATAACGTATTAGATAATTAAGATCTATGTCAATATATAAATATATACATACATATATATACATAAATGTATATAAATAATATATGATACTTAGACATGATTAATTAATATTATATGTACATTGTAATATATATATATATATATATATAATGGATAAATATTGAATATTGAATATAAAGTTAGTATATTGTATGTAGTTATAAGTTAAAGTATAGTGTTATATTGAGATTATTACTTTCATTAATACTAATATTAATATTAACACTTGTATTATTAATATTATAAACCATAACATATATGAAATTTGTTATGTAAAAATTGTTATATCATTTTTTTATTATTAATATTGTTAGTATC
Organism: Rutidosis leptorrhynchoides; assembly: GCF_046630445.1. NCBI lineage: Eukaryota > Viridiplantae > Streptophyta > Magnoliopsida > Asterales > Asteraceae > Rutidosis > Rutidosis leptorrhynchoides. The sequence continues at coordinate 74,862,246 of NC_092340.1, read as the reverse complement.
ATTAATAATATTAATATTATTATAACTTGAATTATCATTAGTATTATTAATAACAATATTATTATTTTTACTTTTATTCTTACTATTATTTGTATAACTTTTGATAAAGATATTAATACTATTATCATTATTAATTCTATTATTATTATTTGTATTGTATTCTTATCAAAATTAATAAAATTAATGGATCATATAAATAAATTCAAATCAGTAATTTATTTAATATAACATATATATAAATACTGTCATACTCCTTATAAATACAGATATTTGTGTTTTTCTTTTTCAGTCACAATCGTTCTATTTGAATTGTCTGACTAATTGGTAAAGCAGTCAACCTCAAATCACATTCAGGAACCAAAACCTGTTGCCTTTCTTTTTCTCCTTTTAAATTCTTTTATATATTTCTGTACTGCACGAATATTATGTGTCAACACAATCCAAGCTATAAAACAAATAAAATCGGATAATAATACTGTGGTAATCATTGAATTATTAGATTATATAGTTACATTGCTAAATTTGTGGAATTAAAAACAAGAAATCAAAGTTACAGCTCTTTATCTCTGTTCGTGGTCCTTTAAATCAAAAGCTATACTTCGAACAAAATTTTCAAAATCTGTAAGTGCAAGATTATTAGGAATTGTCTAAATATACTATCTGTACATTTTCAGACCTCAATTTGGTCTATTACTTACGAATTTTGAAGTCAAATATTATATTCAAAAAGTCAACCGAGTAGTTCTTGGCAAAATTCGAAGTCATACTAATGTTTTGAGTTCAATTGATAACCCAGAAAGTTTCTAAGAGTGATTTTAAATATAATTCGTGTTGAACTCCTAGTCTAAAACTGCCCAGATTTTTAAAACGTGATTCGAGTTCATAGGTCTCAACATGAACTGCTGTAACCATTTTCTTGATTTTATTTTCGAGTCTGATAATTTATTTAATAAACACAACAGGTCATTTTTAATTAATTTATGTTCTAAAACAAATTGGTAACTTAATTTAGTGGTTATTGTCTGGTTCATGGTCGATCCAGTTTTTAAAATGAAGAAGGAAGTGAAGAAATAGATATATTAGGATAAATAAATAAGGATATAGGTTTTAATCAGAAATGATGGATCAGAGGAATGGTTTCGTGTGTTGACGGGTATCGAGAGGTCACGGGTTCGAAACCCGACGGTGGCATATTTTTTTTGGGAACCTGTTTCTTCGAAGGTTGCTGTTATTATTATTATTATTATTATTATTATTATTATTATTCTTATTATTATTATTATTATTATTATTATTATTATTATTATTATTATTATTATTATTATTATTATTATTATTATTATTATTATTATTATTATTATTATTATTATTATTATTATTATTATTATTATTATTATTATCTTATTTATTATTATGCTATTCATTATTAGTAATATCATGATTATCATTATAAGTTATATTATTATCATTACTAATATAGTTATTACTAATATTATTATCATTCCCGGTATTATTATTATGTAGTAATATTATTAATATAATCATAGTATTATTATAAGTATTACTAAAAATATAATTTTTTTACCATTTTAGTATTAGTATCAAAATTATGATTACGATTATTATCATTATGAAAATAATACAAATTATCATTATTTTTCGTAAATATTAGTATTAATATCTTTTTATAAATAATAGAATTGTAATATTAACATATGTATTATTATTTATATTATCACGTGTATTATTATTATGTAATTATAAAAAAAATCAATATCATAAATATCATTAACAGTAAAATTAATATTTTTACAAGTGTTATTATTAATATCATTGTTATTATCATTAATAAAGTTATTGTTAACATAAGTATATTACTAATGTTATTATCATTATTTTTACTAATATTAACTTAGTATAATTAGAACTACTGTTTTGATAAATAAATTAAATACATACATAAATATATATATTTAACACATATAACATAACAAAATTTAATATATATATATATATATATATATATATATATATATATATATATATATATATATATATATATATATATATATATATATATATATATATATATATATATATATTACTAACATGAAAAATGAGATAACTAATACATTTATACATATATATATATGTGTGTTCAATTACAACTATGAATATTAATAGTTATACAAATGATATAGGTTCGTGAATCCAAGACCAACCCTATACTTGTTCAATGTCGTTATATGTATTTTTACTACAAAATACAGTATGGTGAGTTCATTTTCTCCTTTTTTTACTCATTACATTTTTGGACTGAGAATACATGCAATGTGTAAATAACTGTTTTTGCAATATTTATATGCGTGAGTTTCATTTACTCCCTTTTTAAAAGCTTTTGCAATATATTTTTTTGGGACTGAGACTACATGTGCTGTTTTTATAAATGTTTTACGATATAGACACGAGTAATCGAAACTACATTCTATGGTTGAATTATCAAAATCGAATATGCCCCTTTTTATTAAGTCTGGTAATCTAAGAATTAGGGAACAGACACCCTAATTGACGCGAACTCTAAAGATAGATCTATCGGGCCCAACAAGCCCCATCCAAAGTACCGGATGCTTTAGTACTTCAAAATTTATATCATGTCCGATGGAGGATCCCGGAAAGATGGGGATATTCTTACATGCATCTTGTTAAGGTCAATTACCAGGTGTTCAATCCATATTGTAATGACCAAGAATTTTCTGACCAAATTATACTTATGAGATTAATATTTACATAAATTAAACCATACCAACATGATAAGCAATCCTAATTGTTGAGACTTGTGTTTTTGAAAAGAGTTTTACGCAACGTTTGACCGTCCAATATGACCGATGATATCACGAACTATATAACATACGATAATTATACGTTTGTGTATATATATGTATTTACATATATTTAACATGATTTAAGGATGGTTTAACATCTCATTGTGTACTAATGACAATGAGTTATAAGTATATTTTGAAACTACTAACTTAAGTTTTCAAAACGATAACTATACGTAACATTCTTTGATATATATACTTATAATCTATAATGCTTATACATGTATCGTATATATAATGTATTTAATCACTTTTTAAGGATTTAAATACATAAAACAATATAAGTATATTCACAAAAGATAGCTATATTTGAATTCTGGTTCTGTTTCCTCAAAATTTCTATACGTATATCTAGGGTATATGTACCCGTATCATACCCAGCTTCTATACGTATTTACTATTGGTATATACACATCAAATCAACATCCTAATCAATATTATTATTGCCCTAGATATGAGGTAACTAGGATTTGTCCATTAGTATGAATTATTAGTAAGAAAACAAAATTAGGAATCCTTTTCTTTCTTTATAAACTAAAAACGTTTTTATAAATGAACACCATTTCTTCACTCCATTTTCTCATATCTACACCCTCATTTATCTCTCAAAATACTCCTAACTTCATACTTGATCATCTCCAAGCATTTTCCCCATCATTTAGCTTCAATTACAAGCCTTAAACACCATAAGAAAACTCTTTCAAGAACATATCAAAATAACCACCCATTTGAAGAAGTTTACTTCCAACCTTTTGATCTAACTCCACCACTCTTTGATTCCAAGATTATTTCTTATCTTTTGCAGTAACTTTGTCCAAGTAACTTGAGGTAGTAACCTTGTTCATAATCTTATTCAATTCATATTCATATAGCTATCTTATTTTATGGTATAAAATTTTAACAACAAGAACATAGTTTGAATGATTTCAAACTTGTTAGCAAACTAAATAGATACTTCTAACTTGACTTTTAAAACACTTCAAGACCTGTAATATATCATAATGATATGCTAACCTAACAAGATATAACTTGGTTTTACAAAGAACATCTTAAAAACTGAATCTACGTCGTTAGAGTGCAACCGGGGGCTGTTTTGGGTTGGATAATTAAAAACCATCTTGAACTTTGAATTAGAAGTTCATGTTCTGGAAAAATGATATTTCTTATGAATATGTTAACACATAAAAATTTCATGGTTTAACTCAAATTGTAAGTATTTTTAGAAAAATGATCATTAAATGTTGTTTTTATGATGGAAAATGATCACTTTCATAAGTTTCACCAAAGTTTGACCTATAACCTACGATTTCGAATACAAACTAAGGTATTTTCGGTTCATATTCTTAAAATTTTACTCGATCCAAGGAAGTGGCAAGTTGAACCAACAAAAACGGAGTTGTAATGAAGAAACTACGACTAAAACAAGATTTGGTATCCGAAGCTAGTTTAGCTACGAAAATATTTGGAGAAAAAGTAAATTAATCATATCTTTTCTAATTAATATTATATTTTATATATAATTACTTATGATTTGATTTTATATATTTCAGGACCACCCGTAAACAACACGAGAAGATTAATCATAAGACCTCCTGATTGTACGCAACACGTCATTTGACAACACGGTACTTTATGTACGCAACACGTCATTTGACAACATGGTACCATGGGTCGAGATTAATTATGATCAATACGAATACGTTGGGGTCTTTATTTATTTTATTTAAGCAACTAATTGTGGACCACTAACATCGGACTGCTAACTACGGACTAAGAAAATATTAAAAGTATTAAAAGTATATAAATATATGTAACGATTACTTAAAAAGAAAATATGTTGATATATTATATATATGGTTAGGTTCGTGATATCTATCGGAGACCAAGTCGAATTAAATACCTTCAAGGCAAAAGTGAGTTTCATTTGCTCCCTTTTTAATTGCTTATGCAATATATATTTTTGGGCTGAGAATACATGCGCTGCTTTTATAAATATTTACAAAATAGACACAAGTACTTAAAAATATATTCTACGTTGAGTTGTACCACATGCATATTTCCCTGTAGCTTGGTAACTACTATTTACATGGGTATTGTAAACGCGAATCCTGTTGATAGATCTATCGGGCCTGACAACCCCAACCGGACTGGACGACCAGTATTCAACGGTTGCACAGTACTTCGTTTTGGTGACTACACTTGGTACGGTGTAGTGAGATTTCATAATAAAGGGAATATGCGACGTTGATTAAATGTTAAGTATGGTTACCAAGTGCTCAACCACTTAGAATGCTTTACATACACTTGCGAGTGTATTATGTTTATGATTATGAAATCTTGTGGTCTATTAACATATTGAAATGATTGTTATGATAAACCTATGAACTCACCAACCTTTTGGTTGACACTTTAAAGCATGTTTATTCTCAGGTACGAATTAAGTCTTCCGCTGTGCATTTGCTCAATATAAGGACATTACTTGGAGCTGATCATCGCAATGGGACCAAATGTTGATGACTTCATCCAGGTGGATTAGGACGGGTCCTTTCAGTTGGTATCAGAGCGGTGGTCGTAGCGAACCAGGTCTTGCATTAGTGTGTCTAACTAGTAGTTGTTAGGATGCATTAATGAGTCTGGACTTCGACCGTGTCTACATGTCAAAAGTTTTGCTTATCATTTCTAGTCGGAAATCATCTGCTTATCATCCTTAGGAAATTACCTGCTTATCATTCATAAATCTAGACACGTTTTGCTGCATTTACTGCATTGATAGTGTATAGACGAATTCTTATCTTAGCATATCTGTTATTGCGAACTTTGACTGATATCTTTTCAAAGATTCTCTGTAATTTACGGGATTTTGGTATTATATATACATATGTAAATTATGTATTGAAGAGTACCAAATCTAACTCCTATAATCTATTCCATACCAAAAATTCATTTTCCCCATTATACAAGATGGATTCCGCAACTAGTTCGAATTCTTCAGATTTCGAAATTATGCCGATATGAATTTCCATTCGGGCTCCGAAAGCAGCGTCACCGAAATGGATCAACCAATTTCCCATCATCTATTCTGGATGAATTGGGGATGGGTTCGTAATATACTAAATCACTGGAGACAAGAAGAAGGTGATCCATTCCATCCCCCAAATTGCCCTCTTGGCGTTGAACCTGAAGCACTTACCGGCGAACCTATTCGAAACACCATTTTCTCTCTCATTTCTAGAGTATCTCGTCACGATTATATACTATCCCATATTACAAATCTTGTTCATTCGCTCGCTCCAACCGCCAATCATCCCGGTGTACTAGCAGAAGTTAACGAACTTCGCGCTCGCGTGACGACTTTAGAGAACATGGTGCGAAGGTTGCAAACACCAGCAGCAGCACCAGCAGCATAATCAGCACCACCATCAATAACTTCAACAATACCATCATCACCACTAACAAACAACATCCGCATCACAGGTCTCGACATCATAATCTATCCCACAAACATCAACATCATACGCACCATTGATACAAAGGAGTACCAACAATAATGAACGATGAAGTATTGATCCATAACTTCATTGATATTCTGCGAAGAATATGTGGTTTCAAAAAGTTTTAGAGATTTCTTATTCTAGCTCAAACCGAAAAGCAAATGAGATTAATATCATATTAACTCATTAAATTCTTGATTTCATCTGAAGAAAATATATATGTATATATGTTTTCATAAAGATTGTAATTAAAAGTTCTTTTGTACAAAATATTAATGGTGAAAATTTTTTTTAACGGGTAGGTAATACCCAAGGAATAATTAGATTTCATCTTAATAAGTTACATTGTACATTCGTCGAAGCTGATTCAACAGTAATTTACTATCCTACTTACATCCACCGATATACGTATCCGTTCACCGCAGAATAACCATTGTTATTCAATTTCATATTTGGATTTTGACTTTCCAGAATCCAACAAGTGGCATATGAAGAAAACATATGACAAAATAAAATCTGTTAGAAACAAACAAATTAACTATGAAAATTTTTGTTAAGAATCCACGCTAACTGTTCCAGCTAACTATTCCTAGCTAACTGATTACATTTTATTTATCGCAGTTTATTTATCGCAATTTAATTATCGCACTTTTATTTATCGTCATTTAATTTCTGTAATTATTTATCGCAATTTAATTATCGCACTTTAAATATCGGGACACGTATACAATGTTTTGACATATCATATCGACGCATCTATATATATTATTTAGAATCACCATAGACACTCTATATGCAGTAATGATCGAGTTATCTATACAGGGTTGAGGTTGATTCTACAATAATATATATAGTTTGAGTTGTGATCGAGTCTGAGACGTATACGGGTCATGACACGTATTAATTAAATCGTATATTATATATTAAACTATACATGAATTATTGGACTGCTACTGTGGACTATCGACTGTGGACTAATGACATTGGACAATTAAAATGAATTAAAATATTGATTATAACATATGAAACTAAACATTTCTTTAAGATTGCCACTTGATTTCATCTTAAACCTCATTGTATCTCGACGATTACAATCAGCGTTCAAATCTATCATGATTCTTAAAAACAACTCAATCGAGAGGATAAACCAACCGCACTTCATCTACGGAAGAAAAGATTGATGCATATAGTTATGCATCTAAAAAACCCTCGGAAACTGAGTAAACGTTTGACACGTATCTGTTCTAGTTCCTTTGACATTGTTATTACCGAAGATCGTTTTGCAATCCCTTTCCAAAGTAGCTAATTTTGTCACAGCTCCAGCAAGTCAACTCTGACTTTTCATCCGAAACAACTTTATTATAACCACGATATATATGCGTACTCTTTATTATTACTGGGGAACCTTTTATATTCCACAATATTACCATCAGCGATTAATCATTCTAAAAACACAATTCTCCTGAAACTACCTCGGTTTGATAACCGATGACCCAGATCAATTAACTTTGAAAATGCTGACGAAGCAGCATGTTGTAGATGATCTTAATGGCCAAAAGTTTGATGATAAAGAAATGAGTGTTAGGAACGCTCGATAGAAAATTTAGTACCGAAAAGCGGATTATGCGAAACTATGAAGAAAGCCGTGGATAAATCACAAAGAATAAGTTTGCCTTCAAAGAATCCAAATGATTCTGTGCCTGCTGAAATCGTTAGCAAACATCTTATTTCTCATTCTAAACCTCCACAGATAAATCTTCTTCATCATCCATTGATATTAGAAATTCTAAGATATTCTCGTATGTTCTATTATAAATATCCTCCATATTTCTGGCGATATTTTCACAACTATTCTTATCTGAGATCATTTATCTCTCCGTAATATCTGCAACATAAAAGAAACTGTGTTAGTTTCAAAATTCTGAAACCTTCGAGTTTAAAATATGAATGTTTTGAAGTAGTGTTGGGAACTGAAGCATGGATTAGTATAATATAATGACACTTGATCAATGTCATTATATTACAGTAAGTCATGCTGAGTTTCTAATGAAGCATGATGATTCACAGTACCGTCATCATGTGCCATTTACACGACTCTTACATTCTATCTAATCTCTAAACATATCAAGAGAATATTTTTCTGGATGACTCGGTCATCTCCAGGGTATTCTGGTAATTTAACAAATCAAAATCGTTCTTAAATTCAACTTAATAATGATTATCGTTTAGCGATAATCTTAGACTTACAAACTTTACATGTGATAATAACAATACGACTTCCAACATATTTTACATTACAAATCCTCCGATATGCAGTTTTATTTTTGACACAAATATGCATACTCAAGATCTTGCTTAAATTCAACATGTTGCAGCGGAAGCTTTTAGTTATCACCTGAGAATAAACATGCTTAAAACGTCAACATAAAGTTGGTGAGATATAGGTTTAATGCCGGCAGCGTTATAAATATAGACCACAAGATTTCATATATAAACGTTCTAATAAAAATATTCTAAGTTGTTGAGCACTTGATAACCATACTTAACATTTAATCAACGTTGCATATTCCCTTTATTATGAAATCTTACTACATCGTACCAAGTGTAGTCACCGAAACGAAGTACTATGCAACCGTTGAATACTGGTCTCCAGTCCGGTTGGGGTTGTCAGGCCCGATAGATCTATCAACAGGATTCGCGTTTACAATACCTCATGTAAATAGTAGTTACCAAGTTACAGGGAAGTATGCCAGTGGTACAACTCAACGTAGAATATATATTTTTAATCACTTGTGTCCATAACGTAAATCATAAAATGCATGTATTCTCCTCCCGAAATATTTAGAGTTTAAAAGTGGGACTATATACTCACTTTTGTCTTGAAGGTATTTAACTCGACTTGGTCTCCGATAGATATCACGAACCTAACCATATATATAATATATCAACATATTTTCTTTTTAAGTAATCGTTACATATATATATATATATATATATATATATATATATATATATATATATATATATATATATATATATATATATATATATATATATATATATATATATATATATATATATATATATATACTTTTAATACTTTTAATATTTTCTTAGTCCATAGTTAGCAGTCCGATGTTAGTGGTCCACAATTAGTTGCTTAAATAAAATAAATAAAGACCCCATCGTATTCGTATTGATCAGAATTAATCTCGACCCATGGTACCATGTTGTCAAGTGACGTGTTGCGTACATAAAGTACCGTGTTGTCAAATGACGTGTTGCGTACAATCATGAGGTCTTATGATTAATCTTCTCGTGTTGTTTACGGGTGGTCCTGAAATATATAAAATCAAATCATAAGTAAATATATATTAAATATTATGTTAATTAGCCAAGAAATGATTAATCCGATTTTGTCATAATATGATATATTACAGGTCTTGAAGTGTTTTTAAAAATCAAATTAGAAGGATCTATTTAGTTTTCGAACAAGTTTGAAATCACTCAAACTATGTTCTTGTTGTTAAAATTTTACAACACAAAATAAGATAGCTATATAAATATGAATCGAATAAGGTTATGAATAAGGTTACTACCTCAAGTTACTTGGACAAAGCTACTGGAAAAGGTAAGAAAAATCTTGGAATCAAAAGAGTGGTGGAGTGGGATTAAAAGATTGGAAGTAATCTCCTTGAAATTGGATGACTATATTAATACGTTCTTGAGTAGGTAAATGAAGAGAGATTAGGGAGTGAATTAACTTGAAAGAAAATTGGAAATGAAATTGTATGTGTGTGTGTGCAAAATAGCATGATTATGGGATGGATATATAGGAGATTTAGTTTATTTTCTTGCACAAAATTCACACATGAGGTTAAATGGCTGGTTCCCACATGTAACATCATGTCTGGTGGCTGATCATTGAAGTTTATTGTTGGTATATACCAATAGTAAATACGTATAGAAGCTGGGTATGATACGGTTACATATACCCTAGATATACTTGTAGAAATTTTGAGGAATCGAAACGAGAATTCAAATATGGACGGGTTTATAATTGTAAAAGAGTCTCAAAACTGGACTTTTTTTTTGGGTCAAACCGGGCCAGAATAAAATTTTAAGACATTTTTAATAAAGCAATGTTAGCCCAAAAAAAAATTTCACAATAGCTCGACCCCAGCCAGGGGCTCTGCCCTTTGGACCCCGCCAGGGGTTGCCACCCCTTGGACCCCGCTTATCGGGGGCGCTGCCCCCGAACCCCCGTCATAATCAAGATATGTTCAAACAAGTGTGCACTACACACTTCCCCAAACTTGTTCGATATTTATCAAGATTATTTTGGTTACAAATTAATCCCATTACACTTAAATCATATTGGTGAGATAGATCACCAACACATTATAGATTGTAAGTATATATGTCAAAGAACGTTACATATAGTTATCGTTTTGAAAACTTAAGTTAGTGGTCTCAAAGTATACTTATAACTCATTGTTGTTAGTTCACAATGAAATGTTAAACCATCCTTAAATCATGTTAAATATGTATAGATATGTACATATACATAATCATATAATTATCGTGTGTTATATAGTTCGTGATATCATCGATCAAATTGGACGGTCAAACGTTGTGTGAAACTCTTTTCAAAAACATAAGTCTCAACAGTTTGGATTGCTTATCATGTTGGTAAGGTTTATTTTATGTAAATATTAATCTCATAAGTATAAAACGATCGGAAAAATCCGGGTCGTTACAGTACCTACCCGTTAAATAAATTTCGTCCAGAAATTTTAAAGTTGTACCTATTTTGCGTTGTCGGGAAACAAATGTGGATACTTTTGTTTCATCTGATCCTCTCGTTCCCAAGTAAACTCGGGACCCCTTCGAGCATTCCAACAAACCTTGACGATTGGTATGTTGCTCTGCTTGAGTTGTTTAACTTCACGGTCCATGATTTCGACTGGTTCTTCTATGAATTGTAGTTTCTCGTCAACTTGGATTTCTTCAAGAGGAATGGTGAGATCTTCTTTTGCAATACATTTCTTGAGGTTTGAGACGTGAAATGAATTATGTACCCTAGCGAGTTGTTGTGGTAACTCGAGTCGATAAGCTACCGGTCCGATGCGTTCGATGATCTTGAACGGGCCTACATACCTTGGGTTCAGTTTACCCCTTTTTCCAAAACGTATTACACCTTTCCAAGGTGACACCTTTAGCATAACCATGTCACCGATATGAAACTCTAATGGTTTCCTTCGGACATCAGCGTAGCTCTTTTGGCGACTACGGGCTGTTTTCAATCTCTCCTAGATTTACACTATCTTCTCAGTAGTTTCATGGATGATCTCGGGACCAGTTAATTGTCGATCTCCTACTTCATTCCAACAGATAGGGGATCTACACTTCCTTCCATACAGTGCTTCGAATGGTGCAGCTTTAATGCTCGCATGATAACTATTATTATACGAGAATTCTGCTAATGGTAGATATTTATCCCATCCGTTTCCAAAATCGATCACACATGCCCTAAGCATGTCTTCAAGAGTCTGAATTGTTCTTTCACTCTGCCCGTCAGTTTGCGGATGATATGCGGTGCTCATATCCAAACGGGTTCCCAGGGCCTCCTGTAGTGATTTCCAAAACTTTGATGTAAATCTACTATCACGATCGGATATAATGGAAATAGGTATTCCATGCATTGAAACAATTTCCTTTATGTATAATCGTAATAGTTTCTCCATTCTATCCGTTTCCTTTATAGGCAAGAAATGTGCAGATTTAGTGAGACGATCAACTATTACCCAAATGGTGTCATAACCCCAGGCAGTCTTAGGTAACTTTGTGATGAAATCCATGGTAATACCATCCCATTTCCATTCTGGGATTTCTGGTTATTGAAGTAACCCTGACGGCTTCTGGTGTTCTGCTTTGACTTTGGAACAAGTTAAACATTCCCCAACATATGTTGCAACATCTATCTTTAAATTAGGCCACCAATAATGCATCTTAAGATCTTGATACATCTTTCCAACTCCAGGATGTATCGAGTATCTTATCTTATGTGCCTCGTTCAATATCAACTTCCTTAATCCACCCAACTTCGGTACCCAAATACGGTTTGCGAAATATCGAATTCCGTCTTCCCGTATAACGTGTTGCTTCTCATACTTCTTCATTATTTCATTTCCAATGTTTTCTTTAGTAAGAGCTTCTCATTGAGCCTCTTTGATTTGTGAGTTGAGATTCATGCGAATTTTTATGTTCATTGCTCGTACTCGAATTGGTTCCCGTTCCTTTCTGCTTAGAGTGTCGGCCACTACATTCGCTTTCCCGGGATGATAGCGAATCTCACAATCATAGTCGTTTATCAGCTCAACCCACCTACGTTGTCTCATGTTCAGCTGTTTGTGATCAAAAATATGTTGAAGGCTTTTATGATCAATAAACACAGTGCATTTAACCCCATATAAATAGTGTCTCCATATCTTCAATGCAAACACTACTGCTCCCAATTCTAAATCATGCGTCGTATAATTCCGCTCGTGAATCTTCAATTATCGGGATGCGTATGCTATAACTTTCTTCCGTTGCATAAGGACCCAACCAAAACCTTGTCGCGAAGCGTCACAATATATCTCAAAATCATCGTTCCCTTCAGGTAATGATAAAATAGGTGCTGTAGTCAAATTCTTCTTCAGTAATTGAAATGCACTCTCTTGCTCAGAAGTCCATTCGTACTTCTTCCCTTTTTGCGTTAACGCTGTTAATGGTTTAGCTATTCGGGAAAAATCTTGAATAAACCTTCTATAATAACCAGCTAAACCCAAAAATTGGCGTATCTGCGTTGGTGTCTTAGGAGTCTCCCATTTTTCAATGGCCTCAATTTTAGCTGGATCAACCTGAATTCCTTTGCTACTAACAACGTGGCCAAGAAATTGCACTTCTTTCAACCAAAATGAACACTTAGAAAATTTGGCGTATAACTGTTCTTTTCTTAACAATTCTAATACCAACCTTAAATGCTGCTCATGCTCTTGCTCACTCTTGGAATAGATAAGAATATCGTCAATGAAAACGATAACAAACTTATCTAAATACGGACTGCAAACTCGATTCATGAGGTCCATGATTTCAGCTGGCGCATTAGTCAACCCAAACGGCATGACCAAAAATTCATAATGACCGTAGCGTGTCCGAAAAGCAGTTTTCGGAATATCTTCTTCTTTGACGCGTAGTTGATGATAGCCCGACCTTATGTCGATTTTTGAGTAAACACATGATCCTTGCAATTGATCAAATAAGTCATCAATTCTCGATAGTGGATACCGATTCTTGATAGTTAACTTATTTAATTCACGATAATCTATACACATTCGGAAAGATCCATCTTTCTTCTTGACGAATAAAATCGGAGCTCCCCACGGTGAAGTGCTCGGTCGAATGAAACTACGGTACAGTAATTATTGTAACTGGCTTTGTAACTCTTTCATCTCAGATGGTGTAAGTCTATATGGAGCACGAGCCACTGGTGCAGCTCCTGGTACTAGATCTATTTGAAATTCTACAGATCTAAATGGAGGTAATCCCGGCAACTCTTTCGGAAATACTTCAGGAAAATCTCTTGCCACAAACACGTCGTTGATGCTCTTCACTTTTTCCTTCGTTTCGACTTTATTAACATGTGCTAGGATAGCATAGCACCCTTTCTTCAAGCACTTTTGAGCTTTCAAACAACTAATGAATTTTAGCTTTGAGTTACCCTTCTCTCCATAAATCATTAATGGCGTTCTATCCTTACGAGGAATGCGAATTGCCTTCTTGGCGCACACAACTTCAGCTCCTATTTTGGACATCCAGTTCATGCCGACTATTACATCAAAACTTCCTAATTCTACGGGTATCAAATCAATCTTAAATGTTTCTCCGGCTAAATTTATTTTACAATCACGGCAAATTTTATCGGCTTTAATTAGTTTACCATTAGCTAACTCAATCATGTACTTAGCATCTAGAGGTAATGATGAACAATTCAATTTAGCGTGAAAGTCTCTACACACGTAACTTCTATCGGCGCCAGTATCAAATATAATAGATGCGAATAAGTTATTAATGGTAAACGTACCCGTAACAAGCTCCAGGTCTTCATACGCCTCTCTAGCATTTATAACAAATGCTCTTCCACGTGCAGATCCGTTATTCTTCTCTGGATTCGGGCACTGACTCTTATAATGACCCTGTTTCCCACACCCATAACAAGTAACAGTGGCCAAGGCAGTTCTATTTGCATTGGTGGCAGGAGTCTTGGTACCGTTTGTATTTGTAGCGGGAACCCTACAATCTTCAGCAAGATGACCTTTTCGATTACAATTGTTGAACACCACATTACAATAACCAGAGTGATGTTTGTGGCATCTGTTACATAAAGGATTTCGTCCTTTGTAACCTGAGTTTGAACCGCTACCCGCACCTTGCGTGGTTTCTTGTTTCTTTTTGGATTGTTGATGATTACCTTCCCACTTTCTTTTATTTCCCGATGTCTTGACATCGGTGTTCTTATCCAGAATAATCTGGTCCATCAACTCGTTCGCCATGGTGATAGCTTCATGAATAGTCTTGGGTTTGGATGCTATAACATTTGCCTTGACCTTTTTAGGCAAACCATCTTTGTACAGTTCAATCTTCCGTTCTTCGGTTGGTACCAATTCGGGACATAGCAAAGCTAATTCCATGAATCGCTGATTGTAGTTGGTGAGTTCAGTACCAACAACTTTCAGGCTTCGTAATTCAGCTTCCAACTTCCTAACATCGTTCCTTCGACAATATTCGTTGATTAGCATTGTTTTGAATTCTTCCCAAGGAGTATCATAAGCTACATCTCCTCCTACGGCCTTCACATAGTTTTTCCATCACGTGAGTGCACTATCTTGTAGGGTGCACGATGCATACTTGGTCATGTCCTTCTCAATACAACCACTGATTTTAAACACAGACTCAATCTTTTCGATCCACCGGCTTAAACCAACCGGTCCTTCTGTTCCACTGAATGATGAGGGCTTGCAACCTTGAAAAGTTTTGTAAGTGCACCCCACACGAGGATTTGGGTTAACTGCAGCACCTCTTGCAGCCTCGACCCATAACATTCTGTCGTTCACTCACTGATTGATGAGTTCCTGGATTTCTTGTTCCGTCATTCGGTTCAATCGCGCCATAATCTTCAACAAGAATGAAACAAAATAATTATTCACATGGAATATTATAGATGTAGTATGTATTTACAGTACATCCTAGCTTATTAATAATATGAACCAGTTATTATTATAAAAGCCTTTTTTTCTTATTAGCGTTTTATAATTATATCTAGGGTAGTACCTACCCGTTAAAGTTCATACTTAATAGCTTAGTACGAAAATCAATTACTACCGCCCAAATAATACTTAACCATGGAAAATTATTGCATTTCACACTTCACTATTTTACATATGCTTATCTTACATCAAACATTAAGCAAACCACACTAGTAATATTATACAAAACATTATATGATCCCATGGTTTAAAACAACAGCGCATCATTTAACCTAAAGCGTTTGTGTTCAAAGAAATCGCTTAAAGGTTATGGTTGTCTCCCTGCGTTTTGGCTGAGGTACCGAAGAACTAGATGTCAGGATAAAACTAATAGGAATAGCGGGAATAGGTGTGGAAGTATCTGGTGGAGTTGGTGCGACAACATTCTCTCTAGACTCGGGATTTGGATTTTCCATTTCAGTAGCCTTTCGTTTCTTTCCTCGTTCGAACTTGTCTTTCGTAATTTCCTGTATTTCTTCCTCCTCAGGATCACTTTCTGGTTCCTCTTCAATTGATTCATCCGGAACTTGTGAGTCTTCCCCAAAGGTGTCGTTTTCATCATCGGATAGGTTAATGACTGGAACACCATCTGAAGATTCTGGTTCGGAGTCGCTGAATGTGATAATAAGTTCTAAGCCAGACATCTATCACATAACAACTAGCACGTTAATACCACATAATATTTACATATTAATTTTTAACCAAAAAGGATAAGCAATAGTTTTCGACATCAAACACGGTCAAAGTCCAGACTTACTAATGCATCCTAACAAACTCGATAAGACACACTAATGCAAATTTTCTGGTTCTCTAAGACTAACGCTCTGATACCACATGTCATAACCCGACCTTAACCATAAGGACGAATACAATAACATATGATTTCATCGCGAGGTATTGACCTCTATATGCGACATTTTTCAAAAACTGCATTCGTTTTTACAATACAAACCATAGCTTTTATTACATATACAAGGTTTAAACAACTTAATAATGATTATCGTTTAGCGATAATCTTAGACTTACAAACTTTACATGTGATAATAACAATACGACTTCCAACATATTTTACATTACAAATCCTCCGATATGCAGTTTTATTTTTGACAAAAATATGCATACTCAAGATCTTGCTTAAATTCAACATGTTGCAGCGGAAGCTTTTAGTTATCACCTGAGAATAAACATGCTTAAAACGTCAATATAAAGTTGGTGAGATATAGGTTTAATGCCGGCAACGTTATAAATATAGACCACAAGATTTCATATATAAACGTTCTAATAAAAATATTCTAAGTTGTTGAGCACTTGATAACCATACTTAACATTTAATCAACGTCGCATATTCCCTTTATTATGAAATCTTACTACACCGTACCAAGTGTAGTCACCGAAACGAAGTACTGTGCAACCGTTGAATACTGGTCATCCAGTCCGATTGGGGTTGTCAGGCCCGATAGATCTATCAACAGGATTCGCGTTTACAATACCTCATGTAAATAGTAGTTACTAAGTTACAGGGAAGTATGCTAGTGGTACAACTCAACGTAGAATATATATTTTTAATCAATTGTGTCCATAACGTAAATCATAAAATGCATGTATTCTCATCCCGAAATATTTAGAGTTTAAAAGTGGGACTATATACTCACTTTTGTCTTGAAAGTATTTAACTCGACTTGGTCTCCGATAGATAACACGAACCTAACCATATATATAATATATCAACATATTTTATTTTTAAGTAATCGTTACATATATATATACATATATATATATATATATATATATATATATATATATATATATATATATACTTTTAATACTTTTAATATTTTCTTAGTCCGTAGTTAGCAGTCCGATGTTAGTGGTCCACAATTAGTTGCTTAAATAAAATAAATAAAGACCCCATCGTATTCGTATTGATCAGAATTAATCTCGACTCATGGTACCATGTTGTCAAGTGACGTGTTGCGTACATAAAGTACCATGTTGTCAAATGACGTGTTGCGTACAATCATGAGGTCTTATGATTAATCTTCTCGTGTTGTTTACGGGTGGTCCTGAAATATTATGTTAATTAGCCAAGATAAGATTAATCCGATTTTGTCATAATATGATATATTACAGGTCTTGAAGTGTTTTTAAAAATCAAATTAGAAGGATCTATTTAGTTTGCAAACAAGTTTGAAATTACTCAAACTATGTTCTTGTTATTAAAATTTACAACACAAAATAAGATAGCTATATAAATATGAATCGAATAAGGTTATGAATAAGGTTACTACCTCAAGTTACTTGGACAAAGCTACTGGAAAAGGTAAGAAAAATCTTGGAATCAAAAGAGTGGTGGAGTGGGATTGAAAGATTGGAAGTAATCTCCTTGAAATCGGATGACTATATTGATACGTTCTTGAGTAGGTAAATGAAGAGAGATTAGGGAGTGAATTAACTTGAAAGAAAATTGGAAATGAAATTGTATGTGTGTGTGTGTGCAAAATAGCATGATTATGGGATGGATATATAGGAGATTTATTTTGTTTTCTTACACAAAAGTCACACATGAGGTTAAATGGCTGGTTCCCACATGTAACATCATGTCTAGTGGCTGATCATTGAAGTTTATTGTTGGTATATACTAATAGTAAATACGTATAGAAGCTAGGTATGATACAGTTACATATACCCTAGATATACTTGTAGAAATTTTGAGGAATCGGAACGAGATTTCAAATATGGACGGGTTTATAACTGTAAAAGAGGCTCAAAACTGGGCTTTTATTTTTTGGTCAAACCGGGCCAAAATAAAATTTTAAGACATTTTTAATAAAGCAATGTTAGCCCAAAAAAAATTTCACAATAGCTCGACCCCAGCCAGGGGCTCTGCCCCTTGGACCCCGCCAGGGGTTGCCACCCCTTGGACCCCGCTTATCGGGGGCGCTGCCCCCGAACCCCCGTCATAATCAAGATAAGTTCAAACAAGTGTGCACTCCACACTTCCCCAAACTTGTTCGATATTTATCAAGATTATTTTGGTTACAAATTAATCCCATTACACTTAAATCATATTCGTGACATAGATCACCAACACATTATAGAATGTAAGTATATATGTCAAAGAACGTTACATATAGTTATCGTTTTAAAAACTTAAGTTAGTGGTCTCAAAGTATACTTATAACTCATTGTTGTTAGTTCACAATGAAATGTTAAACCATCCTTAAATCATGTTAAATATGTATAGATATGTACATATACATAATCATATAATTATCGTGTGTTATATAGTTCGTGATATCATCGGTCAAATTGGACGGTCAAACGTTGTGTGAAACTCTTTTCAAAAACATAACTCTCAACAGTTTGGATTGCTTATCATGTTGGTAAGGTTTATTTTATGTAAATATTAATCTCATAAGTATAAAACGATCGGAAAAATCCGGGTCGTTACAGTACCTACCCGTTAAATAAATTTCGTCCCGAAATTTTAAAGTTGTACCTATTTTGCGTTGTCGGGAAACAAATGTGGATACTTTTGTTTCATCTGATCCTCTCATTCCCAAGTAAACTCGGGATCCCTTCGAGCATTCCAACGAACCTTGACGATTGGTATGTTGCTCTGCTTGAGTTGTTTAACTTCACGGTCCATGATTTCGATTGGTTCTTCTATGAATTGTAGTTTCATATCTACGAATTCCGGACCATTACTCGCTTGACTCGAAGTCGGGAAGAGAAAACGAAAGCATGAAGCTCCGAAAAATAATGAAGAATATAAACTCCGATAATAACCTCGAAATTACAAACCGTGTATATCGATGCAGATAGCAATATAGAGACACGGGAGAATTAGAAACACTATAAACACAAGAGTATAGTAGAAGTAAATAGATTCTTCTGGGGGTAGATGAAAAAGAAGAATGACAGATATAAAAGTTAGGAGTATATCAAGAATCAGGACTGGATGGAGCATATTGATGAATGCTTTAAAGTAAGAATCAAGGGAGAAAGAATAGAAGGTGTGAGTCGTGGAAAATAAGGAAACGAAGGGGTGAATTTATAGTGAAATATCTGACAGAGCAATCGAAACAGATTATTGCATATAATCAAAGAAGATCCTGATTTCCTTAATCACCAAAGAACCAAATTTTATTACGTAAGATTCTCTTTAAATCCCTTAAATCCCGAAAATCAATCATAACTACGTCATCGGTTAAGACGAATATATTTTACTCATCTCACTCTTTTACGATAGTCTCATTTATATTCTTCGCAAAATCGAATCGTTTTATCTACATTACTCAATGATGATAAAACTCCATTATCACCTTATATTTGTCATGAAAACCTTCTTATTGTTATCTATAACAACATCTATCAAATTTCGGGGACGAAATTTCTTTAACGGGTAGGTACTGTAATGACCGGGAATTTTCTGACCAAATTATACTTATGAGATTAATATTTACATAAATTAAACCATACCAACATGATAAGCAATCCTAATTGTTAAGACTTGTGTTTTTGAAAAGAGTTTTACACAACGTTTGACCGTCCAATATGACCGATGATATCACGAACTATATAACATACGATAATTATACGTTTGTATATATATATGTATTTACATATATTTAACATGATTTAAGCATGGTTTAACATCTCATTGTGTACTAATGACAATGAGTTATAAGTATATTTTGAAACTACTAACTTAAGTTTTCAAAACGATAACTATACGTAACATTCTTTGATATATATAATTATAATCTATAATGCTTATACATGTATCGTATATATAATGTATTTAATCAATTTTTAAGGACTTAAATACATAAAACAATATAAGTATATTCACAAAAGATAGCTATATTTGAATTCTCGTTCCGTTTCCTCAAGATTTCTATACGTATATCTAGGGTATATGTACCCGTATCATACCCAGCTTCTATACATATTTACTATTGGTATATACACATCAAATCAACATCCTAATCAACATTATTACTGCCCTAGATATGAGGTAACTAGGATTTGTCAATTAGTATGAATTTTTAGTAAGAAAACAAAATTAGGAATCCTTTTCTTTCTTTATAAACTAAAAACGTTTTTATAAATGAACACCATTTCTTCACTCCATTTTCTCATATCTACACACTCATTTATATCTCTAAATACTCCTAACTTCATACTTGATCATCTCCAAGCATTTTCCCCATCATTTAGCTTCAATTACAAGCCTTAAACACCATAAGAAAACTCTTTCAAGAACATATCAAAATAACCACCCATTTGAAGAAGTTTACTTCCAACCTTTTGATCTAACTCCACCACTCTTTGATTCCAAGATTATTTCTTATCTTTTGAAGTAACTTTGTCCAAGTAACTTGAGGTAATAACCTTGTTCATAATCTTATTCAATTCATATTCATATAGCTATCTTATTTTGTGGTATAAAATTTTAACAACAAGAACATAGTTTGAATGATTTCAAACTTGTTAGCAAACTAAATAGATCCTTCTAACTTAACTTTTAAAACACTTCAAGACCTGTAATATATCATAATGATATGCTAACCTAACAAGATATAATTTGGTTTTACAAAGAACATCTTAAAAACTGAATCTACGTTGTTAGAGTGCAACCGGGGGCTGTTTTGGGTTGGATAATTAAAAACCATCTTGAACTTTGAATTGGAAGTTCATGTTCTGGAAAAATGATATTTCTTATGAATATGTTAACACATAAAAATTTCATGGTTTAACTCAAAGTGTAAGTATTTTTAGAAAAATGATCATTAAATGTTGTTTTTATGATGGAAAATGATCACTTTCATAAGTTTCACTAAAGTTTGACCTATAACCTATGATTTTGAATACAAACTAAGGTATTTTCAGTCCATATTCTTAAAATTTGACTCGATCCAAGGAAGTGGCAAGTTGAACCAACAAAAACGGAGTTGTAATGAAGAAACTACGTATAAAACAAGATTGGGTATCCGAAGCTAGTTTAGCTACGAAAATATTTGGAGAAAAAGTAAATTAATCATATCTTTTCTAATTAATATGATATTTTATATATAATTACTTATGATTTGATTTTATATATTTCAGGACCACCCGTAAACAACACGAGAAGATTAATCATAAGACCTCATGATTGTACGCAACACGTCATTTGACAACACGATACTTTATGTACGCAACACGTCATTTGATAACATGGTACCATGGGTCGAGATTAATTCTGATCAATACGAATACGATGGGGTCTTTATTTATTTTATTTAAGCAACTAATTGTGGACCACTAACATCGGACTGCTAACTACGGACTAAGAAAATATTAAAAGTATTAAAAGTGTATATATATATGTAACGATTACTTAAAAAGAAAATATGTTGATATATTATATATATGGTTAGGTTCGTGATATCTATCGGAGACCAAGTCGAATTAAATACCTTCAAGGCAAAAGTGAGTTTCATTTGCTCCCTTTTTAATTGCTTTTGCAATATATATTTTTGGGCTGAGAATACATGTGCTGCTTTTATAAATATTTACAAAATAGACACAAGTACTTAAAAATATATTCTACGTTGAGTTGTACCACTGGCATATTTCCCTGTAGCTTGGTAACTACTATTTACATGGGTATTGTATGTAACATCCCGCGTTTTTCCGTTAAATTTATTTTTAACACCGTCTTTTTTTTTTAAATAATATCTTTCGCTATTTAAATTTCCCAATTTTCCGTCGACTAACGTTTATAATATTCTCGTTATTTAATTATAACATCACTCGTCTACTCGAGCGTTTTTAAAAATATTCGATCGGTTAAATCCCGCACCCGCTTTGAAACTCGAGGGACCGGAGTTGCCAAATGGGCAAACTAGTTGACTAGGTCAACTAGTCAACCCATTTTTCCACCATTTCCATCATCTCCCTCTCTCTCTTTCTCTCTAGCAAGAACACACACAAACCCCAACTTCATAGATTCATCATCTAAATTCGGATCGGGAAGCAAACTTCAAAACAAATTACATATTTGGAATCCTCTCTTCATCCTCTACAATTTGATACCAACTTCATCTCGTTTGGGTAACATTTCTAAAACTCTAGATTTCTCTAAATTCGTGTTTTTGATTTGAAATGGTGTTAGTTAGTGTCTATGGCTCAAGTCTAACATGAATATATGTTTGGTTTGCTCGATTTGTTGTTTTTGGAGTAACTAGCATGAACTTGAAATGGGTGTGCTTAATCCTTGATTTTGGATGAGTTAATGTTGTTAGATTGTTAAAGTGCATGTTTTAATTGTGTTACTAGTATCATTAGCCACATTTGGATGTGTAGGTTGATTAAGAAAACTTCAAAAACCCGATTAATGATTTTGTGATGTTTGACTAAGGTTTGATAGTTCTTGACATGAACTTTTGATGCTTGAATGCCATGGAATGTTAATTGTTAGTGATTAGTTGTAATGTATGCTTAATTACCTTCGAAACGGCATATCGTATGTGTAAATTGGATTCCCGAATCATAAAATACGTTTTACGAACTTGAAACTTTGAAAATAAACCTTTCTTGATCAATTGACGAGTTTTCGGTTATTGTAAATGATGTTTTTGATTGATGATATGTGGTTAGTTGTATTCCTTGTCGAAATAGCTTTCCGATGATATAAAATACATGTTCTAATTGTTTGCGGATCATAAAATGTGATTGTTTGTGTTTTGGTTCGTGCACACTTTGAAAACTGACCAGAATTCTCTGGCCAGGTAGTGGCGCGGCGCGCCACATCCCCGCGCGGCGCGCGGATTGGCCTGGCCAGAATTCTGCTCACTTGGGCGCATTTCACGCGAAATGTTTGACTAGCTATCGACCTCCGATTCACATGAAACTTGTTTTAATATACTTATATATGAATAAAAACCTCAGAAAAATAGTTCGGGACCGAACCCGAACGTGTTGACTTTTTCGTTGACTTTGACCAAGTTTGACTTTTAGTCAAACTTAACCAAACTTTTATACAATCATTCTAACATGCTTTTATACTTGTTTCTTGTATGAAACTTGACAACGTGATTCACATGCTATACTTAATCGAGTTGTAACGAGCCATAGGACTAATTGAACACATTTCACCCAACCATGTGTCGTAACCGGTTAATTGATACAATTTACTTGTTTAGGTCAAGACTAAGCAACTTTCATGCACACGTTTACTTTGTGAAGTACCTTTATACTCGTGCACTCGAGGTGAGATCATAGTCCCACCTTTTCAACAACTTTTATTCTTTTAAATCGTGGGCTGAGAAACATATACATTATATACTTATATACATTTCACATGTATATATACTTTTCATACTTTTATACTTTGAACACAAATACGAATACAAAGATACAGACGAGTTAGAACAAAAGTCCTCAATCCAATTATCATTAGTTCCACTTGCAGGGTGTAAGTGTAAGCGAGTGATTATGTTGTGTGGCCATACGGGTTTAACGAACCCTCATTCAGACGGTTCGCTACCGTTAGTGGATGAAATATAATTTCAACGTGCATAGTGTATGTTCTAACACTATATTCAAAATTCAGAGGGAAGATTCAGTTAAGCTTTGGTAATTGGGTGCTCGTAATACAAACTACATTCTTCGGAATAAATACGATTTGGATAATCATCTATACAAACTATTGTGGTTCAAAGTATACTTTCACAAATACATTTATGATCTCACCAACGTTTTTGCGTTGACAGTTTTCTACATGTTTTCTCAGGTTCATACTTGGCTACTTGATACATGCTTCCGCACTCTTTGATTATTTGCTTGGAGTCAAGATACATACATACATACGCTAGTGATAGCACCTTTGGATTCAAACTTTTGTTTACATACTTACGCTATTTATAGCAACTGTGTTTTTCAACTTATATTATGTCGCAAGTTATTTCATGTATACTTTATGACTTTTGTAAACTTAGACTTGTTGTCGAACGGTTTTGTAAACTAAACTTGCAAGTCTTGTACCTTTCAAATGAATGCGACATAATTTTGGTCAAACGAGTCTCATATAGGGACTACGACCACGCAACGGGACCTAAGTTAACGGCGCCGTCAATAACGGTTTTGGTCGGGTCGTTACAAGTGGTATCAGAGCGTTGGTTGTAGGGAACTAGGACGTGCATTAGTGTGTCTAACAGAGTCGTTAGGACGCATTAGTGAGTCTAGACTACAACCGGATAGTTAGCATTTGCATTCCGACATACATTTGCTATAGATAGCACATACTTGACTACTTGTGCATTATACTTGAATCATTCTTAGGCAACCTTTTTAATGGTACCCAACCTTCATCATACGAACTCGTATTCCGCCACTTTTTGGTAATACACGCGAATTCAAAGTTTATACGCGTACGGATGACCACGACTTCGTTAGTCACTCTAGTTCGG
Organism: Rutidosis leptorrhynchoides; assembly: GCF_046630445.1. Taxonomy (NCBI): domain Eukaryota; kingdom Viridiplantae; phylum Streptophyta; class Magnoliopsida; order Asterales; family Asteraceae; genus Rutidosis; species Rutidosis leptorrhynchoides. The sequence continues at coordinate 74,837,068 of NC_092340.1, read as the reverse complement.
GAATTCTGACTCCTTGGTTGTTATTCACCCCGTCTCATCTTACAATCCATGAGTATTGTAAAGTCACTGTCACTACTCTAGATGAGTATCGTCATCACTATTTATCGCTACGGTTGCGTACTACTCGCTATCATGACTCGTTACTCTTTTCATACCTAACTACGTTATTGTCTGATTCGAACCGCATTGACGTGAACAATCACTCATACACTTCCCTCGGGGAACGCATCCTTAGAGTTGCACTAATTCTTTCGATTCAATACGAATCATGTTTGAGACGTCGTTACATTTCGTTCATTTTAGATTTTCACGATGACACGAACTTGAACCCATGGAGTGATGTGGGAATGGAGGTATGATTTGGCGTAATATAACGACACTCGATCAACGTGGTTATATTACGGTAAGACATACCGAAGTTCTAGTGACGCGTGATGGTGGTTAGACTCGATCAACCTAAACACCACCATGTGCCATGTACATGACTTCGTCTTTTCAGGTTTGGACATCCGAAAACTCCGAGAATATTTATAACAACCATACCGGGGACACCCCTTCGACTTTTGTCGAACTATACTTATGCTTCCGAATGAATTACCGATTCCTCTCGACTTCAACCGTATGTCACAAGGGTATGCTAGCTCGTCCTCGCGCAGTCTTATTGACTAACTACAATTTACTCGTTATGTTCACATCGGGGCGGAAACTTCTCTTGCATCACCCTCGTACTTCCGGTTCAGGAGGTCCTTATTCTAAATTCTCAATGGAGAGAGACTCTTCACGTTATGCTAGTATTCGCCTCAAGGGTGAATAGTTCCGACGAACGTTTTTGGAAACCGATAAATCTTTCGCGACGCGAATTTTTCTTGAGAAACTTGTCCTAGCTAACGTTTTCAATTCCTAGCAAACTTGTTCAATATGCCTTAGGGAAATGTACGCCGTTTCGGATCGAGATCCTCGTTTCACTTCTAGATTTTGGAGTACCTTACAAAAAGCCTCGGGACCGCATTTAGACATGAGTACCGCGTACCATCCATAACCCGACGGACCGAACAAACATACGATTTAAGTCTTGAAAACCATAATACGAATTTGTATTACCAACTTCAAATTTTCTTGAGAAACGTCTTTGCCTTTAATCAAACTCTCTTACTACAAAATTTTCGTTCGAGTATTGACGCCACGCCTTCGAAACCTTATATGACCGGAAACGTCATTCTCCTTTTGTCGAACCAAGTAAACGATGACCAATTCACCGGGACCAGGAATATTCATGAACAACCGAGAAAATTTATTCATATTCAGGTAAAACCCTACGCGACTCGTAATCACCAAGAGCTACGCCGATGTTAGACGTAAACATTTCAAATTCCACGTGGGAAACCGCGTCACGTTAAGAGTCGCACCTTGGAAAGGTGCAATCCGTTTCGGGAAAACGTAGGAAGCTAAATTCGCGATAGTTTGATCCTTTGGAAATCTTGGGGCGTTTTGGACCCGTTGTTAGCCGTTTAGATTTCAGACTCAATTGAGTCTCCGTTCATCCTACATTCGATGTATTAAACTTAAAGAAGTGTCTTGTGGAACAAGAACTTGTTATCCTTTTCGATGAGCTTACTATCGATGACAAACTCCGCTTCCTAGGAGGACCGGTTGAAATTTTGAATCACGAAACCAAACTCTGAAACAACGTAAAACCCCGACTGTCAAAATTCGTTGAAATACCCTAGAACGTACTTCTCCCTCATTCGTAGAATTGGCAACACAAAATCTCGAGGAAGATTCAACAACTACTACTTCCAACTAAATTTCGGGACGAAATTTCTTTTGAGGTGTGGATAATGTAACATCCCGCGTTTTTCCGTTAAATTTATTTTTAACACCGTCTTTTTTTTTTAAATAATATCTTTCGCTATTTAAATTTCCCAATTTTCCGTCGACTAACGTTTATAATATTCTCGTTATTTAATTATAACATCACTCGTCTACTCGAGCGTTTTTAAAAATATTCGATCGGTTAAATCCCGCACCCGCTTTGAAACTCGAGGGACCGGAGTTGCCAAATGGGCAAACTAGTTGACTAGGTCAACTAGTCAACCCATTTTTCCACCATTTCCATCATCTCCCTCTCTCTCTTTCTCTCTAGCAAGAACACACACAAACCCCAACTTCATAGATTCATCATCTAAATTCGGATCGGGAAGCAAACTTCAAAACAAATTACATATTTGGAATCCTCTCTTCATCCTCTACAATTTGATACCAACTTCATCTCGTTTGGGTAACATTTCTAAAACTCTAGATTTCTCTAAATTCGTGTTTTTGATTTGAAATGGTGTTAGTTAGTGTCTATGGCTCAAGTCTAACATGAATATATGTTTGGTTTGCTCGATTTGTTGTTTTTGGAGTAACTAGCATGAACTTGAAATGGGTGTGCTTAATCCTTGATTTTGGATGAGTTAATGTTGTTAGATTGTTAAAGTGCATGTTTTAATTGTGTTACTAGTATCATTAGCCACATTTGGATGTGTAGGTTGATTAAGAAAACTTCAAAAACCCGATTAATGATTTTGTGATGTTTGACTAAGGTTTGATAGTTCTTGACATGAACTTTTGATGCTTGAATGCCATGGAATGTTAATTGTTAGTGATTAGTTGTAATGTATGCTTAATTACCTTCGAAACGGCATATCGTATGTGTAAATTGGATTCCCGAATCATAAAATACGTTTTACGAACTTGAAACTTTGAAAATAAACCTTTCTTGATCAATTGACGAGTTTTCGGTTATTGTAAATGATGTTTTTGATTGATGATATGTGGTTAGTTGTATTCCTTGTCGAAATAGCTTTCCGATGATATAAAATACATGTTCTAATTGTTTGCGGATCATAAAATGTGATTGTTTGTGTTTTGGTTCGTGCACACTTTGAAAACTGACCAGAATTCTCTGGCCAGGTAGTGGCGCGGCGCGCCACATCCCCGCGCGGCGCGCGGATTGGCCTGGCCAGAATTCTGCTCACTTGGGCGCATTTCACGCGAAATGTTTGACTAGCTATCGACCTCCGATTCACATGAAACTTGTTTTAATATACTTATATATGAATAAAAACCTCAGAAAAATAGTTCGGGACCGAACCCGAACGTGTTGACTTTTTCGTTGACTTTGACCAAGTTTGACTTTTAGTCAAACTTAACCAAACTTTTATACAATCATTCTAACATGCTTTTATACTTGTTTCTTGTATGAAACTTGACAACGTGATTCACATGCTATACTTAATCGAGTTGTAACGAGCCATAGGACTAATTGAACACATTTCACCCAACCATGTGTCGTAACCGGTTAATTGATACAATTTACTTGTTTAGGTCAAGACTAAGCAACTTTCATGCACACGTTTACTTTGTGAAGTACCTTTATACTCGTGCACTCGAGGTGAGATCATAGTCCCACCTTTTCAACAACTTTTATTCTTTTAAATCGTGGGCTGAGAAACATATACATTATATACTTATATACATTTCACATGTATATATACTTTTCATACTTTTATACTTTGAACACAAATACGAATACAAAGATACAGACGAGTTAGAACAAAAGTCCTCAATCCAATTATCATTAGTTCCACTTGCAGGGTGTAAGTGTAAGCGAGTGATTATGTTGTGTGGCCATACGGGTTTAACGAACCCTCATTCAGACGGTTCGCTACCGTTAGTGGATGAAATATAATTTCAACGTGCATAGTGTATGTTCTAACACTATATTCAAAATTCAGAGGGAAGATTCAGTTAAGCTTTGGTAATTGGGTGCTCGTAATACAAACTATATTCTTCGGAATAAATACGATTTGGATAATCATCTATACAAACTATTGTGGTTCAAAGTATACTTTCACAAATACATTTATGATCTCACCAACGTTTTTGCGTTGACAGTTTTCTACATGTTTTCTCAGGTTCATACTTGGCTACTTGATACATGCTTCCGCACTCTTTGATTATTTGCTTGGAGTCAAGATACATACATACATACGCTAGTGATAGCACCTTTGGATTCAAACTTTTGTTTACATACTTACGCTATTTATAGCAACTGTGTTTTTCAACTTATATTATGTCGCAAGTTATTTCATGTATACTTTATGACTTTTGTAAACTTAGACTTGTTGTCGAACGGTTTTGTAAACTAAACTTGCAAGTCTTGTACCTTTCAAATGAATGCGACATAATTTTGGTCAAACGAGTCTCATATAGGGACTACGACCACGCAACGGGACCTAAGTTAACGGCGCCGTCAATAACGGTTTTGGTCGGGTTGTTACATTGTAAACGCGAATCCTGTTGATAGATCTATCGGGCCTGACAACCCCAACCGGAATGGACGACCAGTATTCAACGGTTGCACAGTACTTCTTTTTGGTGACTACACTTGGTACGGTGTAGTGAGATTTCATAATAAAGGGAATATGCGACGTTGATTAAATGTTATGTATGGTTACCAAGTGTTCAACCACTTAGAATGCTTTACATAAACTTGTGAGTGTATTATGTTTAAGATTATGAAATCTTGTGGTCTATTAACATATTGAAATGATTGTTATGATAAACCTATGAACTCACCAACCTTTTGGTTGACACTTTAAAGAATGTTTATTCTCAGGTACGAATTAAGTCTTCTGCCGTGCATTTTCTCAATATAAGGACATTACTTGGAGCCGATCATTGCAATGGGACCAAATGTTGATGACTTCGTCCAGGTGGATTAGGACGGGTCCTTTCACATATGAATGATTTTTGTCTCTATGCATGGGACGTATGTTTATGAGAAATGGAAATATGGAATCTTGTGGTCTATTAAAATTATTAAATGATTATTTATGTTAAACTAATGAACTCACCAACCTTTTGGTTGACACTTGAAAGCATATTTATTCTCAGGTACGAAAGAAATCTTCCGCTGTGCATTTGATCATTTTAAAGATATTACTTGGAGTCATTCATGACATATTTCAAAAGACGTTGCATTCGAGTCGTTGAGTTTATCAAGATCATTATTAAGTCAATTATAGTTGGATATATTATGAAATGGTATGCATGTCTGTCAACTTCAGATGTAAATGAAAGATTGTCTTTTCAAAACGAATGCAATGTTTGTAAAATGTATCATATAGAGGTCAAGTACCTCGTGATGTAATCAACTGTTGTGAATCGTTTATAATAGATATAGACTTCGTCCGGATGGATTAGGACTGGTCCTTTCAAACTACATTGGCATAACTTGCTCTGACACTACTTGCTCCGCCATTACTCGTTCCGACACCATTTGTTCCTTTCGTTCTGTTAACCCCTGGTCCGTAGACCTCACACTTCACCGCGCTATGACCATTTCTTTTACACTTGTTGCAAAATTGGGTGCAGAACCCCGAGTGATACTTTTCACACCTTTGGCATAGCTGCTTCTGATTGTTGTTGTTGTTGCGGTTATTATTGTTGTTAAGATGATTGTTGTAGTAGTTGTTGTTGTTATTGTTGTTGTTGTTGTTGGGCCGTTTGTTGTAGTAGCGATTGATGTTGCGATTGTTAGGATAGTTGTTGCGATTATTGTTGTAATTGCTGTTGTTGTTGTATTGGTGATTCTTATCACCGTTTTCCTCCCACTTTGTTTTGACTTGCTTCACATTGGCCTCTTCAGCAGTCTGTTCTTTAATTCTTTCTTCAATCTGGTTCACTAGTTTGTGAGCCATTCTACATGCCTGTTGTATGGAGGCGGGCTCGTGTGAACTTATATCTTATTGGATTCTTTCCGGTAATCCTTTCACGAACGCGTCGATCTTCTCTTCCTCATCTTCGAACGCTCCCGGACACAATAGGCAAAATTCTGTGAATCGTCTTTTGTACGTGGTAATATCAAATCCTTGGGTTCGTAACCCTCTAAGTTCTGTCTTGAGCTTATTGACCTCGGTTCTGGGACGGTACTTCTCGTTCATTAAGTGCTTGAATGCTGACCACGGTAGTGCGTAAGCATCATCTTGTCCCACTTGCTCTAGATAAGTATTCCACCATGTTAACGCAGAACCTGTGAAGGTATGTGAAATGTCCCGTTCTTATTGATTAAAAACGTTCCATATTAATTGATTTCGTTGCGAGGTTTTGACCTCTATATGAGACGTTTTTCAAAGACTGCATTCATTTTTAAAACAAACCATAACCTTTATTTCATAAATAAAGGTTTAAAAAGCTTTACGTAGATTATCAAATAATGATAATCTAAAATATCCTGTTTACACACGACCATTACATAATGGTTTACAATACAAATATGTTACATCGAAATCAGTTTCTTGAATGCAGTTTTTACACAATATCATACAAACATGGACTCCAAATCTTGTCCTTATTTTAGTATGCAACAACGGAAGCTCTTAGTATTCACCTGAGAATAAACATGCTTTAAATGTCAACAAAAATGTTGGTGAGTTATAGGTTTAACCTATATATATATATATCAAATCGTAACAATAGACCACAAGATTTCATATTTCAATACACATCCCATACATAGAGATAAAAATCATTCATATGGTGAACACCTGGTAACCGACATTAACAAGATGCATATATATAAGAATATCCCCATCATTCTGGGACACCCTTCGGATATGATATAAATTTCGAAGTACTAAAGCATCCGGTACTTTGGATGGGGTTTGTTAGGCCCAATAGATCTATCTTTAGGATTCTCGTCAATTAGGGTGTCTGTTCCCTAATTCTTAGATTACCAAACTTAATAAAAAGGGGCATATTCGATTTCAATAATTCAACCATAGAATGTAGTTTCACGTACTTGTGTCTATTTTGTAAATCATTTATAAAACCTGCATGTATTCTCATCCCAAAAATATTAGATTTTAAAAGTGGGACTATAACTCACTTTCACAGATTTTTACTTCGTCGGGAAGTAAGACTTGGCCACTGGTTGATTCACGAACCTATAACAATATATACATATATATCAATGTATGTTTAAAATATATTTACAACACTTTTAATATATTTTGATGTTTTAAGTTTATTAAGTCAGCTGTCCTCGTTAGTAACCTACAACTAGTTGTCCACAGTTAGATGTACAAAAATAAATTGATAAATATTATCTTGAATCAATCCACGACCCAGTGTATACGTATCTCAGTATTGATCACAACTCAAACTATATATATTTTGGAATCAACCTCAACCCTGTATAGCTAACTCCAACATTCACATATAGAGTGTCTATGGTTGTTCCGAAATATATATAGATGTATCGACATGATAGGTCGAAACATTGTATACGTGTCTATGGTATCTCAAGATTACATAATATACAATCCAAGTTGATTAAGTTATGGTTGGAATAGATTTGTTACCAATTTTCACGTAGCTAAAATGAGAAAAATTATCCAATCTTGTTTTACCCATAACTTCTTCATTTTAAATCCGTTTTGAGTGAATCAAATTGCTATGGTTTCATATTGAACTCTATTTTATGAATCTAAACAGAAAAGTATAGGTTTATAGTCGGAAAAATAAGTTACAAGTCGTTTTTGTAAAGGTAGTCATTTCAGTCGAAAGAACGACGTCTAGATGACCATTTTAGAAAACATACTTCCACTTTGAGTTTAACCATAATTTTTGGATATAGTTTCATGTTCATAATAAAAATCATTTTCTCAGAATAACAACTTTTAAATCAAAGTTTATCATAGTTTTTAATTAACTAACCCAAAACAGCCCGCGGTGTTACTACGACGTCGTAAATCCGGTTTTACGGTGTTTTTTCATGTTTCCAGGTTTTAAATCATTAAGTTAGCATATCATATAGATATAGAACATGTGTGTAGTTAATTTTAAAATTCAAGTTAGAAGGATTAACTTTTGTTTGCGAACAAGTTTAGAATTAACTAAACTATGTTCTAGTGATTACGAGTTTAAACCTTCGAATAAGATAGTTTTATATATATGAATTGAATGATGTTATGAACATCATTACTACCTCAAGTTTAGTAGGTAAACCTACTGGAAGTGACAAGAAATGATCTAGCTTCAAAGGATCTTGGATGGCTTGAAAGTTCTTGAAGTAGGATCATGACACAAAACAAGTTCAAGTAAGATTTTTACTCGAATTAAGATAGTTTATAGTTATAGAAATTGAATCAAAGTTTGAATATGAATATGACCTTGAATAAGAAAGATAACCTACTGTATATAACAAAGGTTTCTTGATCTTAGATGATTACTTGGAATGGATTAGAAAGCTTGGAAGTAAATTAGTAAACTTGAAGGGATTTTTGAAGTGTTCTTGAAGTGTTCTTCTTATGATGATTATAGCTTGATTCTTGAAGTGATTTTTGATGAAGATGATGATTAACTACTGGAAAAATACATTCATAATAGTGTGTGTGTGTTGAGAGAGAATTAGAAAGAGAATTGGAAGTGAAATGGAGTGAATGATGAGTGGTAATTGGTGAGTGGTGAGTGGGGTTAAAAGGAGTTCTAGTTAGTTGACTAGCTCATGGTAGAAGTTAAAATTGATTAGTCATACATGACATAATCAAGAGTGGAATCCCATGCGAGTTCCTATTGGTATATACTCATAGTAAGTACGTTTTGAAGCTGTGTATAATAAGGGTAAGAATACGACTAGAATTCTTGATGAAAGAAAAGATGGAAAAGTAACTGTAACCATTTTCGTTAAGTATGAGTGTTTTGATATATGTCTTGAAGTCTTCCAAAAGTATTTTAATACATCTAAATACACTACTTGTATATACATTTTAACTGAGTCGTTAAGTGATCGTTAGTCGTTACATGTAAGTGTTGTTTTGAAACCTTTAAGTTAACGATCTCAATTAATGTTGTTAACCCATTGTTTATTATATCTAATGAGATGTTAAATTAATATATAATCATTATATTATGATATATTAATATATCTTAATATGATATATATACATTTAAATGTCGTTACAACGATAATCGTTACATATATGTCTCGTTTCGAAATCCTTAAGTTAGTAGTCTTGTTTATATGTATATAACTCATTGTTAATATACTTATGGAGATACTTACTTATCATAATCTCATGTTAACCATATGTATATCCATATATATATCGTCATGTCGTTTTTACAAGTTTTAACGTTCGTGAATCGCCGGTCAACTTGGGTGGTCAATTGTCTATATGAAACATATTTCAATTAATCAAGTCTTAATAAGTTTGATTGCTTAACATGTTGGAAACATTTAATCATGTAAATATCAATCTCAATTAATATATATAAACATGGAAAAGTTCGGGTCACTACAGTACCTACCCGTTAAATAAATTTCGTCCCGAAATTTTAAGCTGTTGAAGGTGTTGACGAATCTTCTGGAAATAGATGCGGGTATTTCTTCTTCATCTGATCTTCACGCTCCCAGGTGAACTCGGATCCTCTACGAGCATTCCATCGAACCTTAACAATTGGTATCTTGTTTTGCTTAAGTCTTTTAACCTCACGATCCATTATTTCGTCGGGTTCTTCGATGAATTGGAGTTTTTCGTTGATTTGGATTTCATCTAACGGAATAGTGAGATCTTCTTTAGCAAAATATTTCTTCAAATTCGAGACGTGGAAAGTGTTATGTACAGCCGCGATTTGTTGAGGTAACTCAAGTCGGTAAGCTACTGGTCCGACACGATCAATAATCTTGAATGGTCCAATATACCTTGGATTTAATTTCCCTCGTTTACCAAATCGAACAACGCCTTTCCAAGGTGCAACTTTAAGCATGACCATCTCTCCAATTTCAAATTCTATATCTTTTCTTTTAATGTCAGCGTAGCTCTTTTGTCGACTTTGGGCGGTTTTCAACCGTTGTTGAATTTGGATGATCTTCTCGGTAGTTTCTTGTATAATCTCCGGACCCATAATCTGTCTATCCCCCACTTCACTCCAACAAATTGGAGACCTGCACTTTCTACCATAAAGTGCTTCAAACGGCGCCATCTCAATGCTTGAATGGTAGCTGTTGTTGTAGGAAAATTCTGCTAATGGTAGATGTCGATCCCAATTGTTTCCGAAATCAATAACACATGCTCGTAGCATGTCTTCAAGCGTTTGTATCGTCCTTTCGCTCTGCCCATCAGTTTGTGGATGATAGGCAGTACTCATGTCTAGACGAGTTCCTAATGCTTGTTGTAATGTCTGCCAGAATCTTGAAATAAATCTGCCATTCCTATCAGAGATAATAGAGATTGGTATTCCATGTCTGGAGACGACTTCCTTCAAATACAGTCGTGCTAACTTCTCCATCTTCTCTTATTGGCAGGAAATGTGCTGATTTGGTGAGACGATCAACTATTACCCAAATAGTATCAAAACCACTTGCAGTCCTTGGCAATTTAGTGATGAAATCCATGGTAATGTTTTCCCATTTCCATTTCGGGATTTCGGGTTGTTGAAGTAGACCTGATGGTTTCTGATGCTCAGCTTTAACCTTAGAACACGTCAAACATTCTCCTACGTATTTAGCAACATCGGCTTTCATACCCGGCCACCAAAAATATTTCCTGAGATCCTTGTACATCTTCCCCGTTCCAGGATGTATTGAGTATCTGGTTTTATGAGCTTCTCTAAGTACCATTTCTCTCATATCTCCAAATTTTGGTACCCAAATCCTTTCAGCCCTATACCGGGTTTCGTCTTCCCGAATATTAAGATGTTTCTTCGATCCTTTGGGTATTTCATCCTTTAAATTTCCCTCTTTTAAAACTCCTTGTTGCGCCTCCTTTATTTGAGTATTAAGGTTATTATGAATCATTATATTCATAGATTTTACTCGAATGGGTTCTCTGTCCTTCCTGCTCAAGGCATCGGCTACCACATTTGCCTTCCCCGGGTGGTAACGAATCTCAAAGTCGTAATCATTCAATAATTCAATCCACCTACGCTGCCTCATACTCAGTTGTTTCTGATTAAATATGTGTTGAATACTTTTGTGGTCGGTATATATAATACTTTTGACCCCATATAAGTAGTGCCTCCAAGTCTTTAATGCAAAAACAACCGCGCCTAATTCCAAATCATGCGTCGTATAATTTTGTTCGTGAATCTTCAATTGTCTAGATGCATAAGCAATCACCTTCGTTCGCTGCATTAATACACAACCGAGACCTTGCTTTGATGCATCACAATAAATCATAAAATCATCATTCCCTTCAGGCAATGACAATATAGGTGCCGTAGTTAGCTTTTTCTTCAATAACTGAAACGCTTTCTCTTGTTCATCATTCCATTCAAATTTCTTCCCTTTATGCGTTAATGCAGTCAAGGGTTTTGCTATTCTGGAAAAGTCTTGGATGAACCTTCTGTAGTAACCAGCTAGTCCTAAAAACTGGCGTATGTGTTTCGGAGTTTTCGGGGTTTCCCACTTTTCAACAGTTTCTATCTTTGCCGGATCCACCTTAATACCTTCTTTGTTCACTATGTGACCGAGGAATTGAACTTCTTCCAACCAAAATGCACACTTTGAAAACTTAGCGTACAATTCTTCCTTCCTCAATACTTCTAACACCTTTCTCAAATGTTCACCGTGTTCTTGGTCATTCTTTGAGTAAATAAGTATGTCATCAATGAAAACAATGACAAACTTGTCAAGGTATGGTCCACACACTCGGTTCATAAGGTTCATGAACACAGCTGGTGCATTAGTTAAACCAAATGGCATGACCATAAACTCGTAATGACCGTAACGTGTTCTGAAAGCAGTCTTTGGAATATCATCTTCTTTCACCCGCATTTGATGATACCCGAAACGTAAGTCAATCTTTGAATAAATAGACGAGCCTTGTAGTTGATCAAATAAGTCGTCGATTCTCGGTAGTGGGTAGCGGTTCTTGATGGTAAGTTTGTTCAACTCTCGGTAGTCGATACACAACCTGAATGTACCATCTTTCTTCTTGACAAACAAAACAGGAGCTCCCCATGGTGATGTGCTTGGTCGAATGAAACCACGCTCTAAAAGTTCTTGTAATTGGCTTTGCAGTTCTTTCATCTCGCTGGGTGTGAGTCTGTAAGGAGCACGAGCTATTGGTGCAGCTCCTGGTACAAGATCTATTTGAAATTCAACGGATCGCTGTGGGGGTAATCCCGGTAATTCTTTTGGAAATACATCTGGAAATTCTTTTGCAATGGGAACATCATTGATGCTCTTTTCTTTAGTTTGTATTTTCTCGACGTGTGCTAGAACAGCATAGCAACCTTTTCTTATTAGTTTTTGTGCCTTCAAATTACTAATAATATGTAGCTTCGTGTTGCCCTTTTCTCCGTACACCATTAAGGGTTTTCCTTTTTCTCGTATAATGCGAATTGCATTTTTGTAACAAACGATCTCTGCTTTCACTTCTTTCAACCAGTCCATACCGATTATCACATCAAAACTCCCTAACTCTACTGGTATCAAATCAATCTTAAATGTTTCGCTAACCAGTTTAATTTCTCGATTCCGACATATATTATCTGCTAAAATTAATTTACCATTTGCTAATTCGAGTAAAAATTTACTATCCAAAGGCGTCAATAGACAACTTAATTTAGCACAAAAATCTCTACTCAGATAGCTTCTATCCGCACCCGAATCAAATAAAACGTAAGCAGATTTATTGTCAATAAGAAACGTACCCGTAACAAGCTCCGGGTCTTCCTGTGCCTCTACCGCATTAATATTGAAAACTCTTCCGCGGCCTTGTCCATTCGTGTTCTCCTGGTTCGGGCAATTTCTAATAATGTGGCCCGGTTTTACACATTTATAACAAACTACATTGGCATAACTTGCTCCGACACTACTTGCTCTGCCATTACTCATTCCGACACCATTTGTTCCTTTCGTTCTATTAACCCCTGGTCCATAGACCTCACACTTCGCCGCGCTATGACCATTTCTATTACACTTGTTGCAAAATTTGGTGCAGAACCCCGAGTGATACTTTTCACACCTTTGGCATAGCTGCTTCTGATTGTTGTTGTTGTTGCAGTTATTATTGTTGTTGGGATGATTGTTGTAGTTGCTGTTGTTGTTGTTGTTGTTGTTGGTGAAATGTCCCGTTCTTATTGATTAAAAACGTTCCATATTAATTGATTTCGTTGCGAGGTTTTGACCTCTATATGAGACGTTTTTCAAAGACTGCATTCATTTTTAAACAAACCATAACCTTTATTTCATCAATAAAGGTTTAAAAAGCTTTACGTAGATTATCAAATAATGATAATCTAAAATATCCTGTTTACACACGACCATTACATAATGGTTTACAATACAAATATGTTACAACAAAATAAGTTTCTTGAATGCAGTTTTTACACAATATCATACAAGCATGGACTCCAAATCTTGTCCTTATTTAAGTATGCGACAGCGGAAGCTCTTAATAATCACCTGAGAATAAACATGCTTAAAACGTCAACAAAAATGTTGGTGAGTTATAGGTTTAACCTATATATATCAAATCGTAACAATAGACCACAAGATTTCATATTTCAATACACATCCCATACATAGAGATAAAAATCATTCATATGGTGAACACCTGGTAACCGACAATAACAAGATGCATATATAAGAATATCCCCATCATTCCGGGACACCCTTCGGATATGATATAAATTTCGAAGTACTAAAGCATCCGGTACTTTGGATGGGGTTTGTTAGGCCCAATAGATCTATCTTTAGGATTCGCGTCAATTAGGGTGTCTGTTCCCTAATTCTTAGATTACCAGACTTAATAAAAAGGGGCATATTCGATTTCGATAATTCAACCATAGAATGTAGTTTCACGTACTTGTGTCTATTTTGTAAATCATTTATAAAACCTGCATGTATTCTCATCCCAAAAATATTAGATTTTAAAAGTGGGACTATAACTCACTTTCACAGATTTTTACTTCGTCGGGAAGTAAGACTTGGCCACTGGTTGATTCACGAACCTATAACAATATATACATATATATCAAAGTATGTTCAAAATATATTTACAACACTTTTAATATATTTTGATGTTTTAAGTTTATTAAGTCAGCTGTCCTCGTTAGTAACCTACAACTAGTTGTCCACAGTTAGATGTACAAAAATAAATCGATAAATATTATCTTGAATCAATCCACGACCCAGTGTATACGTATCTCAGTATTGATCACAACTCAAACTATATATATTTTGGAATCAACCTCAACCCTGTATAGCTAACTCCAACATTCACATATAGAGTGTCTATGGTTGTTCCGAAATATATATAGATGTGTCGACATGATAGGTCGAAACATTGTATACGTGTCTATGGTATCTCAAGATTACATAATATATAATACAAGTTGATTAAGTTATGGTTGGAATAGATTTGTTACCAATTTTCACGTAGCTAAAATGAGAAAAATTATCCAATCTTGTTTTACCCATAACTTCTTCATTTTAAATCCGTTTTGAGTGAATCAAATTGCTATGGTTTCATATTGAACTCTATTTTATGAATCTAAACAAAAAAAGTATAGGTTTCTAGTCGGAAAAATAAGTTACAAGTCGTTTTTGTAAAGGTAGTCATTTCAGTCGAAAGAACGACGTCTAGATGACCATTTTAGAAAACATACTTCCACTTTGAGTTTAACCATAATTTTTGGATATAGTTTCATGTTCATAATAAAAATCATTTTCTCAGAATAACAACTTTTAAATCAAAGTTTATCATAGTTTTTAATTAACTAACCCAAAACAGCCCGCGGTGTTACTACGACGGCGTAAATCCGGTTTTACGGTGTTTTTCGTGTTTCCAGGTTTTAAATCATTAAGTTAGCATATCATATAGATATAGAACATGTGTTTAGTTGATTTTAAAAGTCAAGTTAGAAGGATTAACTTTTGTTTGCGAACAAGTTTAGAATTAACTAAACTATGTTCTAGTGATTACAAGTTTAAACCTTCGAATAAGATAGCTTTATATGTATGAATCGAATGATGTTATGAACATCATTACTACCTTAAGTTCCTTGGATGAACCTACTGGAAAATAGAAAAATGGATCTAGCTTCAATGGATCCTTGGATGGCTCAAAGTTCTTGAAGCAAAATCATGACACGAAAACAAGTTCAAGTAAGATCATCACTTGAAATAAGATTGTTATAGTTATAGAAATTGAACCAAAGTTTGAATATGATTATTACCTTGTATTAGAATGATAACCTACTGTAAGAAATAAAGATTTCTTGAGGTTGGATGATCACCTTACAAGATTGGAAGTGAGCTAGCAAACTTGAAAGTATTCTTGATTTTATGAAACTAGAATTTTTGGAATTTATGAAGAACACTTAGAACTTGAAGATAGAACTTGAGATAGTTCAATTAGATGAAGAAAATTGAAGAATGAAAGTGTTTGTAGGTGTTTTTGGTCGTTGGTGTATGGATTAGATATAAAGGATATGTAATTTTGTTTTCATGTAAATAAGTCATGAATGATTACTCATATTTTTGTAATCTTATGAGATATTTCATGCTAGTTGCCAAATGATGGTTCCCACATGTGTTAGGTGACTCACATGGGCTGCTAAGAGCTGATCATTGGAGTGTATATACCAATAGTACATACATCTAAAAGCTGTGTATTGTACGAGTACGAATACGGGTGCATACGAGTAGAATTGTTGATGAAACTGAACGAGAATGTAATTGTAAGCATTTTTGTTAAGTAGAAGTATTTTGATAAGTGTATTGAAGTCTTTCAAAAGTGTATAAATACATATTAAAACACTACATGTATATACATTTTAACTGAGTCGTTAAGTCATCGTTAGTCGTTACATGTAAGTGTTGTTTTGAAACCTTTAGGTTAACGATCTTGTTAAATGTTGGTAACCCAATGTTTATAATATCAAAAGAGATTTTAAATTATTATATTATCATGATATTATGATGTACGAATATCTCTTAATATGATATATATACATTAAATGTCGTTACAACGATAAACGTTACATATATGTCTCGTTTCAAAATCATTAAGTTAGTAGTCTTGTTTTTACATATGTAGTTCATTGTTAATATAATTAATGATATGTTTACTTATCATAATATCATGTTAACTATACATATAACCATATATATGTCATCATATAGTTTTTTTTTTTACAAGTTTTAACGTTCGTGAATCACCGGTCAACTTGGGTGGTCAATTGTCTATATGAAACCTATTTCAATTAATCAAGTCTTAACAAGTTTGATTGCTTAACATGTTGGAAACATTTAATCATGTAAATATCAATCTCAATTAATATATATAAACATGGAAAAGTTCGGGTCACTACAGTACCTACCCGTTAAATAAATTTCGTCCCGAAATTTTAAGCTGTTGAAGGTGTTGACGAATCTTCTGGAAATAGATGCGGGTATTTCTTCTTCATCTGATCTTCACGCTCCCAGGTGAACTCGGGTCCTCTACGAGCATTCCATCGAATCTTAACAATTGGTATCTTGTTTTGCTTAAGTCTTTTAACCTCACGATCCATTATTTCGACGGGTTCTTCGATGAATTGGAGTTTTTCGTTGATTTGGATTTCATCTAACGGAATAGTGAGATCTTCTTTAGCAAAACATTTCTTCAAATTCGAGACGTGGAAAGTGTTATGTACAGCCGCGAGTTGTTGAGGTAACTCAAGTCGGTAAGCTACTGGTCCGACACGATCAATAATCTTGAATGGTCCAATATACCTTGGATTTAATTTCCCTCGTTTACCAAATCGAACAACGCCTTTCCAAGGTGAAACTTTAAGCATGACCATCTCTCCAATTTCAAATTCTATATCTTTTCTTTTAATGTCAGCGTAGCTCTTTTGTCGACTTTGGGCGGTTTTCAACCGTTGTTGAATTTGGATGATCTTCTCGGTAGTTTCTTGTATAATCTCCGGACCCGTAATCTGTCTATCCCCCACCTCACTCCAACAAATCGGAGACCTGCACTTTCTACCATAAAGTGCTTCAAACGGCGCCATCTCAATGCTTGAATGGTAGCTGTTGTTGTAGGAAAATTTTGCTAACGGTAGATGTCGATCCCAACTGTTTCCGAAATCAATAACACATGCTCGTAGCATGTCTTCAAGCGTTTGTATCGTCCTTTCGCTCTGCCCATCAGTTTGTGGATGATAGGCAGTACTCATGTCTAGACGAGTTCCTAATGCTTGCTGTAATGTCTGCCAGAATCTTGAAATAAATCTGCCATCCCTATCAGAGATAATAGAGATTGGTATTCCATGTCTGGAGACGACTTCCTTCAAATACAGTCGTGCTAACTTCTCCATCTTGTCATCTTCTCTTATTGGTAGGAAGTGTGCTGATTTGGTGAGACGATCAACTATTACCCAAATAGTATCAAAACCACTTGCAGTCCTTGGCAATTTAGTGATGAAATCCATGGTAATGTTTTCCCATTTCCATTTCGGGATTTCGGGTTGTTGAAGTAGACCTGATGGTTTCTGATGCTCAGCTTTGACCTTAGAACACGTCAAACATTCTCCTACGTATTTAGCAACATCGGCTTTCATACCCGGCCACCAAAAATGTTTCTTGAGATCCTTGTACATCTTCCCCGTTCCAGGATGTATTGAGTATCTGGTTTTATGAGCTTCTCTAAGTACCATTTCTCTCATATCTCCAAATTTTGGTACCCAAATCCTTTCAGCCCTATACCGGGTTCCGTCTTCCCGAATATTAAGATGCTTCTCCGATCCTTTGGGTATTTCATCCTTTAAATTTCCCTCTTTTAAAACTCCTTGTTGCGCCTCCTTTATTTGAGTAGTAATGTTATTATGAATCATTATATTCATAGATTTTACTCGAATGGGTTCTCTATCCTTCCTGCTCAAGGCATCGGCTACCACATTTGCCTTCCCCGGGTGGTAACGAATCTCAAAATCGTAATCATTCAATAATTCAATCCACCTACGCTGCCTCATATTCAGTTGTTTCTGATTAAATATGTGTTGAAGACTTTTGTGGTCGGTATATATAATACTTTTGACCCCATATAAGTAGTGCCTCCAAGTCTTTAATGCAAAAACAACCGCGCCTAATTCCAAATCATGCGTCGTATAATTTTGTTCGTGAATCTTCAATTGTCTAGACGCATAAGCAATCACCTTCGTTCGTTGCATTAATACACAACCGAGACCTTGCTTTGATGCGTCACAATAAATCACAAAATCATCATTCCCTTCAGGCAATGACAATATAGGTGCCGTAGTTAGCTTTTTCTTCAATAACTGAAACGCTTTCTCTTGTTCATCATTCCATTCAAATTTCTTCCCTTTATGCGTTAATGCAGTCAAGGGTTTTGCTATTCTGGAAAAGTCTTGGATGAACCTTCTGTAGTAACCAGCTAGTCCTAAAAACTGGCGTATGTGTTTCGGAGTTTTCGGGGTTTCCCACTTTTCAACAGTTTCTATCTTTGCCGGATCCACCTTAATACCTTCTTTGTTCACTATGTGACCGAGGAATTGAACTTCTTCCAACCAAAATGCACACTTTGAAAACTTAGCGTACAATTCTTCCTTCCTCAATACTTCTAACACCTTTCTCAAATGTTCACCGTGTTCTTGGTCATTCTTTGAGTAAATAAGTATGTCATCAATGAAAACAATGACAAACTTGTCAAGGTATGGTCCACACACTCGGTTCATAAGGTCCATGAATACAGCTGGTGCATTAGTTAAACCAAACGGCATGACCATAAACTCGTAATGACCGTAACGTGTTCTGAAAGCAGTCTTTGGAATATCATCTTCTTTCACCCGCATTTGATGATACCCGGAACGTAAGTCAATCTTTGAATAAACAGACGAGCCTTGTAGTTGATCAAATAAGTCGTCGATTCTCGGTAGTGGGTAGCGGTTCTTGATGGTAAGTTTGTTCAACTCTCGGTAGTCGATACACAACCTGAATGTACCATCTTTCTTCTTGACAAACAAAACAGGAGCTCCCCACGGTGATGTGCTTGGTCGAATGAAACCACGCTCTAAAAGTTCTTGTAATTGGCTTTGCAGTTCTTTCATCTCGCTGGGTGCGAGTCTGTAAGGAGCACGAGCTATTGGTGCAGCTCCTGGTACAAGATCTATTTGAAATTCAACGGATCGATGTGGGGGTAATCCCGGTAATTCTTTCGGAAATACATCGGGAAATTCTTTTGCAATGGGAACATCATTGATGCTCTTTTCTTCAGTTTGTACTTTCTCGACGTGTGCTAGAACAGCATAGCAACCTTTTCTTATTAGTTTTTGTGCCTTCAAATTACTAATAAGATGTAGCTTCGTGTTGCCCTTTTCTCCGTACACCATTAAGGGTTTTCCTTTTTCTCGTATAATGCGAATTGCATTTTTGTAACAAACGATCTCCGCTTTCACTTCTTTCAACCAGTCCATACCGATTATCACATCAAAACTCCCTAACTCTACTGGTATCAAATCAATCTTAAATGTTTCGCTAACCAGTTTAATTTCTCGATTCCGACATATATTATCTGCTGAAATTAATTTACCATTTGCTAATTCGAGTAAAAATTTACTATCCAAAGGCGTCAATGGACAACTTAATTTAGCACAAAAATCTCTACTCATATAGCTTCTATCCGCACCCGAATCAAATAAAACGTAAGCAGATTTATTGTCAATAAGAAACGTACCCGTAACAAGCTCCGGGTCTTCCTGTGCCTCTACCGCATTAATATTGAAAACTCTTCCACGGCCTTGTCCATTCGTGTTCTCCTGGTTCGGGCAATTTCTAATAATGTGGCCTGGTTTTCCACATTTATAACAAACTACATTGGCATAACTTGCTCCGACACTACTTGCTCCGCCATTACTCGTTCCGACACCATTTGTTCCTTTCGTTCTATTAACCCCTGGTCCGTAGACCTCACACTTCGCAGCGCTATGACCATTTCTTTTACACTTGTTGCAAAATTTGGTGCAGAACCCCGAGTGATTCTTTTCACACCTTTGGCATAGTTGCTTCTGATTGTTGTTGTTGTTGCGGTTATTATTGTTGTTGGGATGATTGTTGTAGTTGCTGTTGTTGTTGTTGTTGTTGTTGTTGTTGGGCCGTTTGTTGTAGTTGCGATTGATGTTGCGATTGTTGGGATAATTGTTGCGATTATTGTTGTAATTGCTGTTGTTGTTGTATTGGTGATTCTTATCACCATTTTCCTCCCACTTTCTTTTGACTTGCTTCACATTGGCCTCTTCAGCAGTCTGTTCTTTAATTCTTTCTTCAATCTGGTTCACTAGTTTGTGAGCCATTCTACATGCCTGTTGTATGGAGGCAGGCTCGTGTGAACTTATATCTTCTTGGATTCTTTCCGGTAATCCTTTCACAAACGCGTCGATCTTCTCTTCCTCATCTTCGAATGCTCCCGGACACAATAGGCACAATTCTGTGAATCGTCTTTCGTACGTGGTAATATCAAATCCTTGGGTTCGTAACCCTCTAAGTTCTGTCTTGAGCTTATTGACCTCGGTTCTGGGACGGTACTTCTCGTTCATCAAGTGCTTGAATGCTGACCACGGTAGTGCGTACGCATCATCTTGTCCCACTTGCTCTAGATAGGTATTCCACCATGTTAACGCAGAACCTGTGAAGGTATGCGTAGCGTACTTCACTTTGTCCTCTTCAGTACACTTACTTATGGCAAACACCGATTCAACCTTCTCGGTCCACCGTTTCAATCCGATCGGTCCTTCGGTTCCATCAAATTCCAAAGGTTTGCAGGCAGTGAATTCTTTGTAGGTGCATCCTACACGATTTCCTGTACTGCTAGATCCAAGGTTATTGTTGGTATGTAGCGCAGCCTGTACTGCGGCTATGTTTGAAGCTAGAAAAGTACGGAATTCCTCTTCATTCATATTCACGGTGTGTCGAGTAGTCGGTGCCATTTCCTTCAAAATAGTTAAATGGAACAAGTTAATCATACAGAATATTAAGAGTAGTTAATAGTATTTCGTAGCATAATATGAACTCATTTATAAAAGCTTTTTCTTCATATTAGCGTTTTATAAGTTTAAATTCGGGTAGTACCTACCCGTTAAGTTCATACTTAGTAGCTAATATACAATTCAACTACTACAATTCTATATGAAAAACTGATTATAATAATATTTCGCATTCAAACTTTTATACAATATTTTACAAACTTACAATACCGCTTATTTTACATAAAGCATGAAATATAGCACACAATAACTTTGATACAAGATAGTTGTGAAGACAATTCTAGCTAGTACACAAGTCGTTCAGCAAAGGCAATAAAGACACGTAATTCATACGTCCAGAAACAAGTCATGCATTCTGGTTTTACTAGGACTACTTCCCATCCTTGGTCTTGTGCAACATAACCGTTATGGCCGTTGATAAGACAGCGTGTTGTAACGTCATCAAAGGGACGAGGGTTACGTAATGTCCAACAGTCCCGTAATAATCTAAAAACCTCATTTCTTACCCCAATTACCGACTCCGTCACTTGTGGAAACGTTTTGTTTAATAGTTGTAGCCCGATGTTCTTGTTCTCACTTTGGTGAGAAGCGAACATTACTAATCCGTAAGCATAACATGCTTCTTTATGTTGCATGTTAGCCGCTTTTTCTAAATCACGAAGTCCAATATTCGGATATATTGAGTCAAAATAATTTCTTAACCCGTTGCGTAAAATAGCATTTGGGTTCCCCGCAATATATGCGTCAAAGTAAACACATCGTAACTTATGGGTTTCCCAATGTGATATCCCCCATCTTTCAAATGAAAGTCTCTTATAAACCAAGACATTCTTGGAACGTTCTTCGAATGTCTTACAAACTGATCTCGCCTTAAATAGTTGTGCCGAAGAATTCTGGCCGACTCTAGACAAGATTTCATCAATCATGTCTCCGGGTAGGTCTCTTAAAATATTGGGTTGTCTATCCATTTTGTGTTTTTAAACTGTAAAATAGACAAGAGTTAGATTCATAAAAAAAAATACTTATTAATACAAGCAATTTTTACAAATATCATAAAGCATAAGCACACTATATTACATATATTACACCACACGAATATAACTATCTTATTCCGACTCGCTCGTTTCTTCTTGTTCGGTTTTGGTTCGTTTTGCCAAGTTTCTAGGGATATATGATGTTCCCCTAATACGAGCCGTTGTTATCCACATTGGTTTAGAAAAACCTGGTGGTTTAGAGGTTCCCGGGTCATTGTTACAACTTAAGGACTTCGGGGGTTGACGATACATATAAAGTTCATCGGGGTTGGAATTAGATTTCTCTATTTTTATGCCCTTTCCCTTATTATTTTCTTTTGCCTTTTTAAATTCAGTTGGGGTAATTTCTATAACATCATCGGAATTCTCGTCGGAATCCGATTCATCGGAGAATTGGTAATCCTCCCAATATTTTGCTTCCTTGGCGGAAACACCATTGACCATAATTAACCTTGGTCGGTTGGTTGAGGATTCTCTTTTACTTAACCGTTTTATTATTTCCCCCACCGGTTCTATTTCTTCTTCCGGTTCCGATTCTTCTTCCGGTTCCGATTCTTCTTCCGGTTCCGACTCTTCTTCCGGTTCCTCTTCGGGAACTTGTGAATCAGTCCACGAATCATTCCAATTTACATTTGACTCTTCATTATTATTAGGTGAGTCAATGGGACTTGTTCTAGAGGTAGACATCTATCACATAATATCAAACACGTTAAGAGATTAATATATCACATAATATTCATATGTTAAAAATATATAGTTTCCAACAAAAATGTTAAGCAATCATTTTTAAAGAAAACACGGTCGAAGTCCAGACTCACTAATGCATCCTAACAAACTCGATAAGACACACTAATGCAAATTTTCTGGTTCTCTAAGACCAACGCTCGGATACCAACTGAAATGTCCCGTTCTTATTGATTAAAAACGTTCCATATTAATTGATTTCGTTGCGAGGTTTTGACCTCTATATGAGACGTTTTTCAAAGACTGCATTCATTTTTAAACAAACCATAACCTTTATTTCATCAATAAAGGTTTAAAAAGCTTTACGTAGATTATCAAATAATGATAATCTAAAATATCCTGTTTACACACGACCATTACATAATGGTTTACAATACAAATATGTTACAACAAAATAAGTTTCTTGAATGCAGTTTTTACACAATATCATACAAGCATGGACTCCAAATCTTGTCCTTATTTAAGTATGCGACAGCGGAAGCTCTTAATAATCACCTGAGAATAAACATGCTTAAAACGTCAACAAAAATGTTGGTGAGTTATAGGTTTAACCTATATATATCAAATCGTAACAATAGACCACAAGATTTCATATTTCAATACACATCCCATACATAGAGATAAAAATCATTCATATGGTGAACACCTGGTAACCGACAATAACAAGATGCATATATAAGAATATCCCCATCATTCCGGGACACCCTTCGGATATGATATAAATTTCGAAGTACTAAAGCATCCGGTACTTTGGATGGGGTTTGTTAGGCCCAATAGATCTATCTTTAGGATTCGCGTCAATTAGGGTGTCTGTTCCCTAATTCTTAGATTACCAGACTTAATAAAAAGGGGCATATTCGATTTCGATAATTCAACCATAGAATGTAGTTTCACGTACTTGTGTCTATTTTGTAAATCATTTATAAAACCTGCATGTATTCTCATCCCAAAAATATTAGATTTTAAAAGTGGGACTATAACTCACTTTCACAGATTTTTACTTCGTCGGGAAGTAAGACTTGGCCACTGGTTGATTCACGAACCTATAACAATATATACATATATATCAAAGTATGTTCAAAATATATTTACAACACTTTTAATATATTTTGATGTTTTAAGTTTATTAAGTCAGCTGTCCTCGTTAGTAACCTACAACTAGTTGTCCACAGTTAGATGTACAAAAATAAATCGATAAATATTATCTTGAATCAATCCACGACCCAGTGTATACGTATCTCAGTATTGATCACAACTCAAACTATATATATTTTGGAATCAACCTCAACCCTGTATAGCTAACTCCAACATTCACATATAGAGTGTCTATGGTTGTTCCGAAATATATATAGATGTGTCGACATGATAGGTCGAAACATTGTATACGTGTCTATGGTATCTCAAGATTACATAATATATAATACAAGTTGATTAAGTTATGGTTGGAATAGATTTGTTACCAATTTTCACGTAGCTAAAATGAGAAAAATTATCCAATCTTGTTTTACCCATAACTTCTTCATTTTAAATCCGTTTTGAGTGAATCAAATTGCTATGGTTTCATATTGAACTCTATTTTATGAATCTAAACAAAAAAAGTATAGGTTTCTAGTCGGAAAAATAAGTTACAAGTCGTTTTTGTAAAGGTAGTCATTTCAGTCGAAAGAACGACGTCTAGATGACCATTTTAGAAAACATACTTCCACTTTGAGTTTAACCATAATTTTTGGATATAGTTTCATGTTCATAATAAAAATCATTTTCTCAGAATAACAACTTTTAAATCAAAGTTTATCATAGTTTTTAATTAACTAACCCAAAACAGCCCGCGGTGTTACTACGACGGCGTAAATCCGGTTTTACGGTGTTTTTCGTGTTTCCAGGTTTTAAATCATTAAGTTAGCATATCATATAGATATAGAACATGTGTTTAGTTGATTTTAAAAGTCAAGTTAGAAGGATTAACTTTTGTTTGCGAACAAGTTTAGAATTAACTAAACTATGTTCTAGTGATTACAAGTTTAAACCTTCGAATAAGATAGCTTTATATGTATGAATCGAATGATGTTATGAACATCATTACTACCTTAAGTTCCTTGGATGAACCTACTGGAAAATAGAAAAATGGATCTAGCTTCAATGGATCCTTGGATGGCTCAAAGTTCTTGAAGCAAAATCATGACACGAAAACAAGTTCAAGTAAGATCATCACTTGAAATAAGATTGTTATAGTTATAGAAATTGAACCAAAGTTTGAATATGATTATTACCTTGTATTAGAATGATAACCTACTGTAAGAAATAAAGATTTCTTGAGGTTGGATGATCACCTTACAAGATTGGAAGTGAGCTAGCAAACTTGAAAGTATTCTTGATTTTATGAAACTAGAATTTTTGGAATTTATGAAGAACACTTAGAACTTGAAGATAGAACTTGAGATAGTTCAATTAGATGAAGAAAATTGAAGAATGAAAGTGTTTGTAGGTGTTTTTGGTCGTTGGTGTATGGATTAGATATAAAGGATATGTAATTTTGTTTTCATGTAAATAAGTCATGAATGATTACTCATATTTTTGTAATCTTATGAGATATTTCATGCTAGTTGCCAAATGATGGTTCCCACATGTGTTAGGTGACTCACATGGGCTGCTAAGAGCTGATCATTGGAGTGTATATACCAATAGTACATACATCTAAAAGCTGTGTATTGTACGAGTACGAATACGGGTGCATACGAGTAGAATTGTTGATGAAACTGAACGAGAATGTAATTGTAAGCATTTTTGTTAAGTAGAAGTATTTTGATAAGTGTATTGAAGTCTTTCAAAAGTGTATAAATACATATTAAAACACTACATGTATATACATTTTAACTGAGTCGTTAAGTCATCGTTAGTCGTTACATGTAAGTGTTGTTTTGAAACCTTTAGGTTAACGATCTTGTTAAATGTTGGTAACCCAATGTTTATAATATCAAAAGAGATTTTAAATTATTATATTATCATGATATTATGATGTACGAATATCTCTTAATATGATATATATACATTAAATGTCGTTACAACGATAAACGTTACATATATGTCTCGTTTCAAAATCATTAAGTTAGTAGTCTTGTTTTTACATATGTAGTTCATTGTTAATATAATTAATGATATGTTTACTTATCATAATATCATGTTAACTATACATATAACCATATATATGTCATCATATAGTTTTTTTTTTTACAAGTTTTAACGTTCGTGAATCACCGGTCAACTTGGGTGGTCAATTGTCTATATGAAACCTATTTCAATTAATCAAGTCTTAACAAGTTTGATTGCTTAACATGTTGGAAACATTTAATCATGTAAATATCAATCTCAATTAATATATATAAACATGGAAAAGTTCGGGTCACTACAGTTGGGCCGTTTGTTGTAGTTGCGATTGATGTTGCGATTGTTGGGATAATTGTTGCGATTATTGTTGTAATTGCTGTTGTTGTTGTATTGGTGATTCTTATCACCGTTTTCCTCCCACTTTCTTTTGACTTGCTTCACATTGGCCTCTTCAGCAGTCTGTTCTTTAATTCTTTCTTCAATCTGGTTCACTAGTTTGTGAGCCATTCTACATGCCTGTTGTATGGAGGCGGGCTCGTGTGAACTTATATCTTCTTGGATTCTTTCCGGTAATCCTTTCACAAACGCGTCGATCTTCTCTTCCTCATCTTCGAATGCTCCCGGACACAATAGGCACAATTCTGTCAATCGTCTTTCGTACGTGGTAATATCAAATCCTTGGGTTCGTAACCCTCTAAGTTCTGTCTTGAGCTTATTGACCTCGGTTCTGGGACGGTACTTCTCGTTCATCAAGTGCTTGAATGCTGACCACGGTAGTGCGTACGCATCATCTTGTCCCACTTGCTCTTGATAGGTATTCTACCATGTTAACGCAGAACCTGTGAAGGTATGCGTAGCGTACTTCACTTTGTCCTCTTCAGTACACTTACTTATGGCAAACACCGATTCGACCTTCTCGGTCCACCGTTTTAATCCGATCGGTCCTTCGGTTCCATCAAATTCCAAAGGTTTGCAGGCAGTGAATTCTTTGTAGGTGCATCCTACACGATTTCCTGTACTGCCAGATCCAAGGTTATTGTTGGTATGTAGCGCAGCCTGTACTGCGGCTATGTTTGAAGCTAGAAAAGTAGGGAATTCCTCTTCATTCATATTCACGGTGTGTCGAGTAGTCGGTGCCATTTCCTTCAAAATAGTCAAATGGAACAAGTTAATCATACAGAATATTAAGAGTAGTTAATAGTATTTCATAGCATAATATGAACTCATTTATAAAAGCTTTTTCTTCATATTAGCGTTTTATAAGTTTAAATTCGGGTAGTACCTACCCGTTAAGTTCATACTTAGTAGCTAATATACAATTCAACTGAAGCGACCCGTCCTAATCCATAGGAACAAATACAACAACATATGATTACATCGCGAGGTACTTGACCACTAAATGATACATTTTACAAACATTGCATTCGTTTTTATAAGACAACCTTTCATTACATCGAAAGTTGACAGGGATGCATACCATTTCATAATATCCAACTATAAATGACCTAATCTGTCATTTACTTAATAATAATCTCTAATGAACTTCAACGACTCGAATGCAACGTCTTTAGAAACATGTCACGAATGACTCCAAGTAATATCTATAAAATGAGCAAATGCACAGCGGAAGATTTCTTTCGTACCTGAGAATAAACATGCTTTCAAGTGTCAACCAAAAGGTTGGTGAGTTCATTAGTTTATCATAAATAATCATTTCATAATTTTAATAGACCACAAGATTTAATATTTCCATTTCTCATAAACATACGTCCCATGCATAGAGATAAAAATATCATTCATATGGTTTGAACACCTAGTAATCGACATTCACAATATACATATAAGAATATCCCCATCATTCCGGGATCCTCCTTCGGACATGATTTAATTTCGAAGTACTAAAGCATCCGGTACTTTGGATGGGGCTTGTTGGGCCCGATAGATCTATATTTAGAGTTCATGTCAATTAGGGTGTCTGTTCCCTAATTCTTAGATTACCAGACTTAATAAAAAGGGGCATATTCGATTTCGATAATTCAACCATAGAATGTAGTTTCGATTACTTGTGTCTATTTTGTAAAACATTTATAAAAGCAGTGCATGTATTCTCAGTCCCAAAAATATATATTGCAAAAACATTTAAAAGGGATTAATGAAACTCACCATACTTTATTTTGTAGTAAAAATACATATAACATCATTGAACAAGTGTAAGGTTGGCCTTGGATTCACGAACCTAAATTATTTATATATATATATGTATTTGTCAATATTTGTCTAATACATTAAGTTAAGTCATAGAGTACCACAATCCTAATGCTCGAGTCTAATATGCAAAGGTCGACAAAAATTAGTTTGACTCAAAATGATTTCACAAATTTAAAAAAAAATGATTATTATATAATTTTAAATATCGTCGTTTTATATTTAAAAAATATTTCTAAAAGATTTAATAGAGTAAATAATATAATTCATTTATTAATAAATACAATTTTATATTAAAGTATACTTTTATATATCTTAAGTAATAAAATTTATAAAGTTCATTTAATATTATAAAAATATTGTGATAGGTTCTATTGAGGTAATTATATAATTTGTATTACATTTTTATTTGATAAAATAGCATTGATAATAATAATAAGTAAAAGTCGTATTATTTTGTAATAATAATTATTATTATTTTATTAATAAAATCAATATTTATATTTACTAAAATTGATATAATAAAATGGTAATTCTAATTATTATATCTTTTATTTTCACAATACTTTTTAATATTAACCTTAAAATAATAATTTTATTTAAAATGATAATAATAATGATATTTTATATTGATAATGTTATTTCTATTAAAATGGTAATTTTTATAAAATGATAGTTTTAATACTAATGATACTTTAATAATACTAGTAATGATAGAAATAATAAGAACGATAATTTTATCTAAATCATTATCTTACAATATTTAAATTTCATCATGATACTCATACTCATTATTTCCTAATCAATTTGTTAATAGTACTTAAATCGTCTTTTATATCGCGTTCATTTTGATGATAATAATAATGAATATTAAATGTTACTAATATTAATTTTAATTATAATAATACTAATAATAATAAATATTATGATAATGATAATACTAATAACTATTTTAAGTGATATTAATAATAATACTAATTATAACTTTAACGATAATAACTATAAAAATAACAATTCTTTATGATAATACTTTTATTGATAATGATAATAATGATAATGATAATAATAATACTAATAATAATAATAATAATAATAATAATAATAATAATAATAATAATAATAATAATAATAATAATAATAATAATAATAATAATAATAATAATAATGTTAACAATTAGATAAAAATTAGAACAACGATATTAACGACGATAATAATAAACATTTTTCGAAATTTCAATGGCTATAACTTCTAATCCGTCCATCAGATCCATTTGACATCTAAAGGAAAAGTTCCTAATTTTTCGCTAGCTTTCCAACGACATGCATATCTTATACCTTATCTTAACCGTAGATGTAACTACTTCGAGATTTAACATAACCTAACTAAGGGCAATATCAAAAGTACAAGCATGCATAATCCTATTTTCTCGAGCACTAGTCAGGGATACACTATTAACATTTAAAAATTAAATTAGGAGTACTCACGTATCAATATTGAGATTCAATATTGCAGGAAAGGTACGTAAACGCGACGGAGACAATAAACACTAGATTGACCTCATGAGCATAACCCCTGAACATTGTCCATCACCTCCATGACTATAACCTATAATTTCCTTAGCCCTATCCCACTCGAAAAACTCGTTTTTGAAATTACGCGGGCAGAACCTCGTCTTAGTATTTTATGTATAATACAAATAATATCACTCATAATACTAATATTAATAATAGTAAGATTAATAATAATAATAATAATAATAATAATAATAATAATAATAATAATAATAATAATAATAATAATAATAATAATAATAATAATAATAATACTAATAATAATAATATAAATAATATATGTAACACTCCGTAATATGAAAGTGAATTGCAAAATGATCGAGTTCGGTTTATAAAGGTTTTTTTTTGGCCACCAACCCTCAACCATGGCCCACACATATAACACATGTTCGTTTTTTTTTAAAGGCTTACCGACACTCCATTTGTGTAACAAGTAGTTATATATATATTATTTAATATATAATATATTTAATCTTTAGAATTAATTAAATATTATATTATATTTACGCTCATGGTAAAAATATAATTTTTACAAAAATGACACGGTCGTGGTCTCACGACTCATGTACCACTTTCGGTTTTTCGAGCTCACTTTCGTACGTCTAGAAAAATAGTCTTTTACGTTACGTGACGTGTACCTTTAATAATAATTTGGCCTATTTATCAAAGATTTACTTTATGAAAAATGTAACTTATAAAATTGAGCGTTGTGGTCATTTCCTTCTATAAATCAAAGTCTCGTTGTGTTGTCAAAATATTTTATTTTAAATTAAACGTTTTGTGACATGTACCTTTATTAATAACTAGACTTAAATTAATTAAAAACTAACCCACTCAAAGTGTAACTTTATCTTTTGAGTATTTTGATCATTTCCTTTTATAAATCCTAGTCTCGCTGTTTATCAAAACATGTTTAATAATATTAGTTTAAATCCAAACGTTTTGTGACTGATTTGATATTATTATTTATCACTTTATAAAATATAAATGTATTTTCATTTAAAAATATAACCTTGTACATATCGTATGGAAATATTAATATAGTATTTAGTTTATCAAAACAAATAATAGTTCAAAGTTTATTTTAATTTCGTTTAGGAAATCTTATAACGCGTAACATTTACACTTTAAAACTTAATTTGATATACGTCCATGTTTAATTTAATCACCTTAATCTTTCTAAATAATATATCTTAATATCTATCGAATCAAATAACAAATGTTACTATCGTTTATATAACTAATTTGCATTCCTATGTATATTTACTATACCTAAACATGTTTTAAATACACGTTGCACATTATATATATATATATCTAGTAACCAATATTCCAACTTACGTTTTTTAAACAAAGACATTATAAATAACAAGTTCTATTATCTCGGAAAATGTTTTCGCACGTTTGAAAATAGATCAATCAAGTTTTATGAAATTCAAATCTCTACTAACTTCTGTCTAATCCTCAATAATAACTCATTTGTTCTTTCATGTAAATCACTTTATTAAATTTCCGAATACCGTTAAAAAGGTAAGGTTTTCCTAATTCAAAGTGGACCTTATAACAGAGACTCATAATCATAATTCAATGTATCTGATAATTCAACCATTATATATTATCTTTTAATCTCGTCGATAAACTTACATCGAACAAATACATTTGTGTAACATATTATTCATTCAATACCTTGATAGCATTTCCAAGTTCATAAAATATATCTCATAGCTTATATTCATATTAACTATTCCGTTCAATGTCTTATTAATATATCTCAATTTAATAAGCACACATGTATATGCATATATATTTATTTACACATAATTGTTCGTGAATCGTTAGGCATGGTCAAAGGGTATTTGATTACATGAATATAGTTTCAAAGCTTTCGAGACTCAACATTACAGATTTTGCTTATCGTGTCAGCTACATATAAAGATTAAAGTTTAAATTTGATCGGAAATTTCCGGGTCATCACATCAACTACTACAATTCTATATGAAAAACTGATTGTAATAATATTTCGCGTTCAAACTTTTATAAAATATTTTACAAACTTACAATACCGTTTATTTTACATAAAGCATGAAATATAGCACACAATAACTTTGATACTAGATAGTTGTGAAGATAATTCTAGCTAGTACACAAGTCGTTCAGCAAAGGCAATAAAGACACGTAATTCATACGTCCAGAAACAAGTCATGCATTCTGGTTTTACTAGGACTACTTCCCATCCTTGGTCTTGTGGAACATAACCGTTATGGCCGTTGATAAGACAGCGTGTTGTAACGTCGTCAAAGGGACGAGGGTTATGTAATGACCAACAGTCTCGTAATAACCTAAAAACCTCATTTCTTACCCCAATTACCGACTCCGTCACTTGTGGGAACGTTTTGTTTAATAGTTGTAGCCCGATGTTCTTGTTCTCACTTTGGTGAGAAGCGAACATTACTAACCCGTAAGCATAACATGCTTCTTTATGTTGCATGTTAGCCGCTTTTTCTAAATCACGAAGTCCTATATTCGGATATACTGAGTCAAAATAATTTCTTAACCCATTGCGTAAAATAGCATTTGGGTTCCCCGCAATATATGCGTCAAAGTAAACACATCGTAACTTATGGATTTCCCAATGTGATATCCCCCATCTTTCGAACGAAAGCCTTTTATAAACCAAGGCATTCTTGGAACGTTCTTCGAATGTCTTACAAACTGATCTCGCCTTAAATAGTTGTGCCGAGGAATTCTGACCGACTCTAGACAAGATTTCATCAATCATGTCTCCGGGTAGGTCTCTTAAAATATTGGGTTGTCTATCCATTTTGTGTTTTTATACTGTAAAATAGACAAGAGTTAGATTCATAAAAAAAATACTTATTAATACAAGCAATTTTTACATATATCATAAAGCATAAGCACACTATATTACATATATTACACCACACGAATACAACTATCTTATTCCGACTCACTCGTTTCTTCTTGTTCGGTTTTGATTCGTTTTGCCAAGTTTCTAGGGATATATGATGTTCCCCTAATACGAGCCGTCGTTGTCCACATTGGTTTAGAAAAACCTGGTGGTTTAGAGGTTCCCGGGTCATTGTTACAACTTAAGGACTTCGGGGGTTGACGATACATATAAAGTTCATCGGGGTTGGAATTAGATTTCTCTATTTTTATGCCCTTTCCCTTATTATTTTCTTTTGCCTTTTTAAATTCAGTTGGGGTAATTTCTATAACATCATCGGAATCCTCGTCGGGATCCGATTCATCGGAGAATTGGTAATCCTCCCAATATTTTGCTTCCTTGGCGGAAACACCGTTGACCATAATTAACCTTGGTCGGTTGGTTGAGGATTTTCTTTTACTTAACCGTTTTATTATTTCCCCCACCGGTTCTATTTCTTCTTTCGGTACCACCTCCTCCGGTTCCGATTCTTCTTCCGGTTCCGACTCTTCTTCCGGTTCCTCTTCGGGAACTTGTGAATCAGTCCACGAATCATTCCAATTTACATTTGACTCTTCATTATTATTAGGTGAGTCAATGGGACTTGTTCTAGAGGTAGACATCTATCACATAATATCAAACACGTTAAGAGATTAATATATCACATAATATTCACATGTTAAAAATATATAGTTTCCAACAAAATTTGTTAAGCAATCATTTTTCAAGTAAACACGGTCGAAGTCCAGACTCACTAATGCATCCTAACAAACTCGATAAGACACACTAATGCAAAATTCTGGTTCTCTAAGACCAACGCTCGGATACCAACTGAAATGTCCCGTTCTTATTGATTAAAAACGTTCCATATTAATTGATTTCGTTGCGAGGTTTTGACCTCTATATGAGACGTTTTTCAACGACTGCATTCATTTTTAAAACAAACCATAACCTTTATTTCATAAATAAAGGTTTAAAAAGCTTTACGTAGATTATCAAATAATGATAATCTAAAATATCCTGTTTACACACGACCATTACATAATGGTTTACAATACAAATATGTAACATCGAAATTAGTTTCTTGAATGCAGTTTTTACACAATATCATACAAACATGGACTCCAAATCTTGTCCTTATTTTAGTATGCAACAGCGGAAGCTCTTAGTATTCACCTGAGAATAAACATGCTTTAAATGTCAACAAAAATGTTGGTGAGTTATAGGTTTAACCTATATATATATATATATATATATATATATATATATATATATATATATATATATATATATATATATATATATATATATATATATCAAATCGTAACAATAGACCACAAGATTTCATATTTCAATACACATCCCATACATAGAGATAAAAATCATTCATATGGTGAACACCTGGTAACCGACTTTAACAAGATGCATATATATAAGAATATCCCCATCATTCCGGGACACCCTTCGGATATGATATAAATTTCGAAGTACTAAAGCATCCGGTACTTTGGATGGGGTTTGTTAGGCCCAATAGATCTATCTTTAGGATTCGCGTCAATTAGGGTGTCTGTTCCCTAATTCTTAGATTACCAGACTTAATAAAAAGGGGCATATTCGATTTCGATAATTCAACCATAGAATGTAGTTTCACGTACTTGTGTCTATTTTGTAAATCATTTATAAAACCTGCATGTATTCTCATCCCAAAAATATTAGATTTTAAAAGTGGGACTATAACTCACTTTCACAGATTTTTACTTCATCGGGAAGTAAGACTTGGCCACTGGTTGATTCACGAACCTATAACAATATATACATATATATCAAAGTATGTTTAAAATATATTTACAACACTTTTAATATATTTTGATGTTTTAAGTTTATTAAGCCAGCTGTCCTCGTTAGTAACCTACAACTAGTTGTCCACAGTTAGATGTACAGAAATAAATCGATAAATATTATCTTGAATCAATCCACGACCCAGTGTATATGTATCTTAGTATTGGTCACAACTCAAACTATATATATTTTGGAATCAACCTCAACCCTGTATAGCTAACTCCAACATTCACATATAGAGTGTCTATGGTTGTTCCGAAATATATATAGATGTATCGGCATGATAGGTCGAAACATTGTATACGTGTCTATGGTATCTCAAGATTACATAATATACAATACAAGTTGATTAAGTTATGGTTGGAATAGATTTGTTACCAATTTTCACGTAGCTAAAATGAGAAAAATTATCCAATCTTGTTTTACCCATAACTTCTTCATTTTAAA
The DNA here is from genome assembly GCF_046630445.1 of Rutidosis leptorrhynchoides. Taxonomy (NCBI): domain Eukaryota; kingdom Viridiplantae; phylum Streptophyta; class Magnoliopsida; order Asterales; family Asteraceae; genus Rutidosis; species Rutidosis leptorrhynchoides. The sequence continues at coordinate 74,802,133 of NC_092340.1, read as the reverse complement.
TCCGTTTTGAGTGAATCAAATTGCTATGGTTTCATATTGAACTCTACTTTATGAATCTAAACAGAAAAGTATAGGTTTATAGTCGGAAAAATAAGTTACAAGTCTTTTTTGTAAAGGTAGTCATTTCAGTCGAAAGAACGACGTCTAGATGACCATTTTAGAAAACATACTTCCACTTTGAGTTTAACCATAATTTTTGGATATAGTTTCATGTTCATAATAAAAATCATTTTCTCAGAATAACAACTTTTAAATCAAAGTTTATCATAGTTTTTAATTAACTAACCCAAAACAGCACGCGGTGTTACTACGATGGCGTAAATCCGGTTTTACGGTGTTTTTTCATGTTTCCAGGTTTTAAATCATTAAGTTAGCATATCATATAGATATAGAACATGTGTGTAGTTAATTTCAAAAGTCAAGTTAGAAGGATTAACTTTTGTTTGCGAACAAGTTTAGAATTAACTAAACTATGTTTTAGTGATTACTAGTTTAAACCTTCGAATAAGATAGTTTTATATATATGAATCGAATGATGTTATGAACATCATTACTACCTCAAGTTTAGTAGGTAAACCTACTGGAAGTGACAAGAAATGATCTAGCTTCAAAGGATCTTGGATGGCTTGAAAGTTCTTGAAGTAGGATCATGACATAAAACAAGTTCAAGTAAGATTTTTACTCGAATTAAGATAGTTTATAGTTATAGAAATTGAATCAAAGTTTGAATATGAATATTACCTTGAATAAGAAAGATAACCTACTATATATAACAAAGGTTTCTTGATCTTAGATGATTACTTGGAATGGATTAGAAAGCTTGGAAGTAAATTAGTAAACTTGAAGGGATTTTTGAAGTGTTCTTGAAGTGTTCTTCCTATGATGATTATAGCTTGATTCTTGAAGTGATTTTTGATGAAGATGATGATTAACTACTGGAAAAATACATTCATAATAGTGTGTGTGTGTGTTGAGAGAGAATTAGAAAGAGAATTGGAAGTGAAATGGAGTAAATGATGAGTGGTAATTGGTGAGTGGTGAGTGGGGTTAAAAGGAGTTCTAGTTAGTTGACTAGCTCATGGTAGAAGTTAAAATTGATTAGTCATACATGACATAATCAAGAGTGGAATCCCATGCTAGTTCCTATTGGTATATACTCATAGTAAGTACGTTTTGAAGCTGTGTATAATACGGGTAAGAATACGACTAGAATTCTTGATGAAAGAAAAGAATGGAAAAGTAACTGTAACCATTTTCGTTAAGTATGAGTATTTTGATATATGTCTTGAAGTCTTCCAAAAGTATTTTAATACATCTAAATACACTACTTGTATATACATTTTAACTGAGTCGTTAAGTCATCGTTAGTCGTTACATGTAAGTGTTGTTTTGAAACCTTTAAGTTAACGATCTCAATTAATGTTGTTAACCCATTGTTTATTATATCTAATGATATGTTAAATTATTATATTATCATGATATTATGATATATTAATATATCTTAATATGATATATATACATTTAAATGTCGTTACAACGATAATCGTTACATATATGTCTCGTTTCGAAATCCTTAAGTTAGTAGTCTTATTTATATGTATATAACTCATTGTTAATATACTTATGGAGATACTTACTTATCATAATCTCATGTTAACCATATGTATATCCATATATATATCATCATGTCGTTTTTACAAGTTTTAACGTTCGTGAATCGCCGGTCAACTTGGGTGGTCAATTGTCTATATGAAACATATTTCAATTAATCAAGTCTTAACAAGTTTGATTGCTTAACATGTTGGAAACATTTAATCATGTAAATATCAATCTCAATTAATATATATAAACATGGAAAAGTTCGGGTCACTACAGTATGCGTAGCGTACTTCACTTTGTCCTCTTCAGTACACTTACTTATGGCAAACACCGATTCGAGCTTCTCGGTCCACCGTTTCAATCCGATCGGTCCTTCGGTTCCATCAAATTCCAAAGGTTTGCAGGCAGTGAATTCTTTATAGGTGCATCCTACACGATTTCCTGTACTGCTAGATCCAAGGTTATTGTTGGTATGTAGCGCGGCCTGTACTGCGGCTACGTTTGAAGCAAGAAAGGCACGAAATTCCTCTTCACTCATATTCAAGGTGTGTCGAGTAGTCGGTGCCATTTCCTTCAAAATAGTCAAATGAAACGAGTTAATCATATAGAATATCAAGAGTAGTCAATAGTATTTCGTAGCGTAATATGAACTTATTTATAAAAGCTCTTTCTTCTTAGCGTTTTATACTCTTTAATTCGGGTAGTACCTACCCGTTAAATTCATACTTAGTAGCTAACATATCATTTCAACTACTACAATTCTATATGAAAAACTAATCACAAAAAAATATATATCATATTCAAACCTTTATACAATAACTTGCAAACTTACAATACCGCTATTTTACATATAGCATGAAATATAGCACATAAAACTTTGATACAAAGTAGTTGCGAAGATAATTCTAGTTAATAAATAAGGCGTTCAGCAAAGGCAACAAAGACACGTAATTCATACGTCCAGAAACAAGTCATGCATTCTGGTTTTACTAATACCACTTCCCATCCTTGGTCTTGTGGAACGTAACCATTGTGACCGATAGTATGACAACGTATTGTAACGTCGTCAAAAGGACGAAGGTTACGTAATGACCAACAGTCTCGTAATAACCTAAAAACCTCATTTCTTACCCCAATTACCGACTCCGTCACTTGTGGGAACGTTTTGTTAATAGTTGTAGCCCGATGTTCTTTTTCTCACTTTGGTGAGAAGCGAACATTACTAACCCGTAAGCATAACATGCTTCTTTATGTCGCATGTTAGCCGCTTTTTCTAAATCATGAAGTCCTATATTCGGATACATTGAGTCAAAATAATTTCTTAACCCGTTGCGTAAAATAGCATTTGGGTTCCCCGCAATATATGCGTCAAAGTAAACACATCGTAACTTATGGGTTTCCCAATGTGATATCCCCCATCTTTCAAACGAAAGCCTTTTATAAACCAAGGCATTCTTGGAACGTTCTTCGAATGTCTTACAAACTGATTTTGCCATAAATAGTTGTGCCGAGGAATTCTGACCGACTCTAGACAAGATTTCATCTATCATGTCTCCGGGTAAGTCTTCTAAAATATTGGGTTGTCTATCCATTTTGTGTTTTTATACTGTAAAATAGACAAGAGTTAGATTCATAAAAGATACTTATTAATACAAGCAATTTTTACATATATCATAAAGCATAAGCACACTATATTACATATATTACACCGCACAAATACAACTATCTTATTCCGACTCACTCGTTTCTTCTTTTTCGAACTTCGTTCTTTTTGCTAAGTTTTTAGGGATATATGATGTTCCCCTAATACGAGCCGTCGTTTTCCACATTGGTCTAGAAAAACCTGGTGGTTTAGAGGTTCCCAGGTTATTGTTACAACTTAAGAAATACGGGTGTTGACGATACATATAAAGTTCATCGGGGTTGGAATCAGATTTCTCTATTTTTATGCCCTTTCCCTTATTGTTCTCTTTTGCCTTTTTAAATTCAGTTGGGGTAATTTCTATAACATCATCGGAATCCTCGTCGGGATCCGATTCATCGGAGAATTGGTAATCCTCCCAATATTTTGCTTCCTTGGCGGAAACACCGTTGACCATAATTAACCTTGGTCGGTTGGTTGAGGATTTTCTTTTACTTAACCGTTTTATTATTTCCCCCACCGGTTCAATTTCTTCTTTCGGTACCACCTCCTCCGGTTCCGATTCTTCTTCCGGTTCCGACTCTTCTTCCGGTTCCTCTTCGGGAACTTGTGAATCAGTCCACGAATCATTCCAATTTACATTTGACTCTTCATTATTATTAGGTGAGTCAATGGGACTTGTTCTAGAGGTAGACATCTATCACATAATATCAAACACGTTAAGAGATTAATATATCACATAATATTCACATGTTAAAAATATATAGTTTCCAACAAAATTTGTTAAGCAATCATTTTTCAAGTAAACACGGTCGAAGTCCAGACTCACTAATGCATCCTAACAAACTCGATAAGACACACTAATGCAAAATTCTGGTTCTCTAAGACCAACGCTCGGATACCAATTGAAATGTCCCGTTCTTATTGATTAAAAACGTTCCATATTAATTGATTTCGTTGCGAGGTTTTGACCTCTATATGAGACGGTTTTTTTTTCAAAGACTGTATTCATTTTTAAAACAAACCATAACCTTTATTTCATAAATAAAGGTTTAAAAAGCTTTACGTAGATTATCAAATAATGATAATCTAAAATATCCCGTTTACACACGACCATTACATAATGGTTTACAATACAAATATGTTACATCGAAATCAGTTTATTGAATGCAGTTTTTACACAATATCATACAAACATGGACTCCAAATCTTATCCTTATTTTAGTATGCAACAGCGGAAGCTCTTAGTATTCACCTGAGAATAAACATGCTTTAAACGTCAACAAAAATGTTGGTGAGTTATAGGTTTAACCTATATATATCAAATCGTAACAATAGACCACAAGATTTCATATTTCAATACACATCCCATACATAGAGATAAAAATCATTCATATGGTGAACACCTGGTAACCGACATTAACAAGATGCATATATAAGAATATCCCCATCATTCCGAGACACCCTTCGGATATGATATAAATTTCGAAGTACTAAAGCATCCGGTACTTTGGATGGGGTTTGTTAGGCCCAATAGATCTATCTTTAGGATTCGCGTCAATTAGGGTGTCTGTTCCCTAATTCTTAGATTACCAGAGTTAATAAAAAGGGGCATATTCGATTTCGATAATTCAACCATAGAATGTAGTTTCATGTACTTGTGTCTATTTTGTAAATCATTTATAAAACCTGCATGTATTCTCATCCCAAAAATATTAGATTTTAAAAGTGGGACTATAACTCACTTTCACAGATTTTTACTTCGTCGGGAAGTAAGACTTGGCCACTGGTTGATTCACGAACCTATAACAATATATACATATATATCAAAGTATGTTCAAAATATATTTACAATACTTTTAATACATTTTGATGTTTTAAGTTTATTAAGTCAGCTGTCCTCGTTAGTAACCTACAACTAGTTGTCCACAGTTAGATGTACAGAAATAAATCGATAAATATTATCTTGAATCAATCCACGACCCAGTGTATACGTATCTCAGTATTGATCACAACTCAAACTATATATATATATATATATATATATTTTGGAATCTACCTCAACCCTGTATAGCTAACTCCAACATTCACATATAGAGTGTCTATGGTTGTTCCGCAATATATATATAGATGGGTCGACATGATAGGTCGAAACATTGTATACGTGTCTATGGTATCTCAAGATTACATAATATACAATATAAGTTGATTAGGTTATGATTGGAATAGATTTATTACTAACTTTCACGTAGGTAAAATGAGTAGTTTTTATCAATCTTGTTTTACTCGCCATTTCTTCGTTTCTAATCCGTTTTGAGTGATTCCAGTGGCCATGGTTTTGTATTGAACTTAACTTTATGAATCTACATAGAAAATGTATATGTTTATAGTCGGAAATACAAGTTACAAGTCATTTTTGAATGAGGTAGTCATTTCCGTCGAAAGAACGACATCTTGATGACCATTTTGAAAAACATACTTTCACTTTGAGTTTAACCATGATTTTTGGATATAGTTTCATGTTCATAAGAAAAATTATTTTTCCAGAAGTATAGCTTTTAAATCAAAGTTCTTAGCTTTTAATTATCCCAACCAAAACAGCCCCCGGTTTTACTACGAGGGCGTATATCCAGTTCTATGGTGTTTATCGTGTTTCCGGGTTTTAAATCATTTAAGTTAGCATATCATATAGATATAGAACATTTGTTTAGTTGATTTTAAAAGTCTAGTTAGAAGGATTAACTTTATTTGCGAACAAGTTTAGAATTTACTAAACTATGTTCTAGTGATTACAAGTTTATAACGTTGAATAAGACAGCTTTTTATGTATGAATCGAATGATATTATGAACATAATTACTACCTCAAGTTCCTTGGATAAACCTACTGGAAATGATAAAAATGAATCTAGCTTCAAAGGATCCTTGGATGGCTTGAAAGTTCTTGAAGCAGAATCCTGACACGAAAACAATTTCAAGTAAGATTTCCACTCGAAATAAGATTGTTATAGTTATAGAAATTGAATTAAAGTTTGAATATGATTATTACCTTGTATTAGAAAGATAACCTACTGTAAGTAACAAAAGTTTCTTGATCTTGGATGATTACTTGGAATGGATTTAGAAAACTTGGAAGTAAACCGGCAATCTTGGAAGTATTCTTGATTTTATGAAACTAGAATTTTTGGAATTTATGAAGAACACTTAGAACTTGAAGATAGAACTTGAGAGAGATCAATTAGATGAAGAAAATTGAAGAATGAAAGTGTTTGTAGGTGTTTTTGGTCGTTGGTGTATGGATTAGATATAAAGGATATGTAATTTTGTTTTCACATAAATAAGTCATGAATGATTACTCATATTTTTGTAATTTTATGAGATATTTCATGCTAGTTGCCAAATTATGGTTCCCACATGTGTTAGGTGACTCACATGGGCTGCTAAGAGCTGATCATTGTAGTGTATATACCAATAGTACATACATCTAAAAGCTGTGTATTGTACGAGTATGAATACGGGTGCATACGAGTAGATTTGTTGATGAAACTGAACGAGGATGTAATTGTAAGCATTTTTGTTAAGTAGAAGTATTTTGATAAGTGTCTTGAAGTCTTTCAAAAATTTATGAATACATATTAAAACACTACATGTATATACATTTTAACTGAGTCGTTAAGTCATCGTTAGTTGTTACATGTAAATGTTGTTTTGAAACCTTTAGGTTAACGATCTTGTTAAATGTTGTTAACCCAATGTTTATAATATCAAATGAAATTTTAAATTATTATATTATCATGATATTATGATGCACGAATATCTCTTAATATGATCTATATACATTAAATGTCGTTACAACGATAATCGTTACATATATGTCTCGTTTCAAAATCATTAAGTTTGTAGTCTTATTTTTACATATGTAGTTCATTGTTAATACACTTAATGATATATTTACTTATCATTTAACATAATTAACCAACTGTATCAATATCTTAATATGATTTATATGTACCTAGTAAGACGTTATAACGATAATCATTATATATATCGTTTTCGAGTTTCTTAATTTAATAGTCTCATTTTTATGTATATAACTCATTGTTAAAATACCTAATGAGATACATACTTATAATAAAATCATGTTAACTATATATATAACCATATATATGTCATCGTATAGTTTTTACAAGTTTTAACGTTCGTGAATCACCGGTCAACTTGGGTGGTCATTTGTCTATATGAAACCTATTCCAATTAATCAAGTCTTAATAAGTTTGATTGCTTAACATGTTGGAAACACTTAATCATGTAAATATCAATTTCATTTAATATATATAAACATGAAAAAGTTCGGGTCACTACAACCTCTCTCCCTCTCCTTTTCTGTTTTCTATTTTACTTCGAACACCACCTCTTTACTTGCACTTCTACTGCTACGCTGCCTGCTTAAACTTTTCTGTTTCTGTTCAGGTCATAAACCACCCCATCACCACCGGAATTTACTATTGCTACAACTATAATTTTCTGTTTCTATCCAAAGTACACACCATAAATTGTTAATCGACAAACCCATCAGGACCCAACCATCAACTCACCTCTTCTTCTCTCTTATCATCTCTCTCACTTTTCACTTCTGTTTCTTTCGAACAAACAGACATCCACGAACCAACCTGCAATTATTTTCGTTGTTTACTGCTACTGTTTAAACGATGTTATGAAAATGATGGAGATTACCGTGTATAGTGTATGATGAAGATGAAAAGTCACGATGGATGATTGAGGAGGAGAGGTTAATGAAACAGAAAGAAGATTAGGATAATGATAATAATGATGATGAAGTGGCTGTCGACTTATGTAAAACAAAAAGAAACACCGACGTTTTTTTTTAGTTTAATCAGTAAACGAAATTAGGTTTACTTCTTTGGGCTTGTGAGTACGTGGGCCGTATACCCTCTGTTAGGCCGAAGTGATGCTGTTATTGATATTTACCCCATTCGTTTGAATTTGTATCTGTGAAGAAGAAATAAAGATAAACCAGAAAAAAAATAGGATTAAATATAAATGGAGTTTAAACAATAACAGAAATGTAAGCCAGTTCAGCTGGTTAATTGGGGTGTTGGGTTAGCGTATGGTCAAGGGTTCGAGACCAGGGACTGTTTCTTTTTGGAACACTTTTCATATGAGGTAGTTTTTTTTTTCTTTCTAAATTTTGTTATTGAAAATTTTTATTAGTATTAATTATGATTATGATTATAATTATGATTATTATTATTGTGGTTATAATTAGTATTATACTTATTACCATACTTACAAGAATTATAGTCATTAGCATTAATATTATGATAAGTATTAATAATATTAATATTAGTAGTAAACTTATCATTTTAGTATTTTTATCATCATTATGATTATGAATACGATTATTATTATTATTATGAAAGAAATAAAAATATATTATCATTATCATTAATCAAATTAAGAATATTATCATTATCATTATTATTAGTATATGTATTATAAACATAATTAGGATTAAGTTTATGATTCAAAATAGGTTAACGATATGATTTTGATTATTAAGAAAAAGTATGATTAAGTTTATGGCAAATACCTATTATCATTTTTGAAAATTATTAATATTATTATTATTATTAAAACTATTATTATTATTATTATTAATATTATTATTATTATTATTATTATTATTATTATTATTATTATTATTATTATTATTATTATTATTATTATTATTAAGTTATCATTATTTTTTATCATTTTTTAACATTAATATTATTATTTTACATTATTAATATTATTATTATTTATATCATTACTAGTATCATTATTCTTTTTATAAAAACCATATTACTATTATTATCAATATTACTACTAATATTATTATCATTACTACAATAAAAATTAGTCATATATAAATATACTTAACTAAACTATATTAACATTTTCATTCATTTAAAGTATATAAAATAAATACATTTAATTAGATTACTAATGAAACACATAATTTACTAAAATAACAAGTTTATCACTAATAATATATAAATTAGTTCGATTACAAGTATATGTTTTAATACATATATGAATGATATAGGTTCGTGAATCCGAGGCCAACCCTACTTTTGTTAAATGTCGTCATATGTATTTTTACTACAAAATACATTAGGTGAGTTTCATTTGCTCCCCTTTTACTCTTTACGTTTTTGGGCTGCGAATACATGCGCAACTTTTATAACTGTTTTACGAAATAGACACAAGTACCTTAATTGCATTCTATGATAGAATTATCTGGGATTGGGGTTGATTATTATGACACGCATTAGTCCCCGGTTTCCGTTAGAGCGTATGAGCTCCCGGGTGGATGGTTTATTATTTACGACATTTTGGCACCGGTTGGCCTATATTTTATAAACATGTGTTCAGCCGTGGGGTGTAAAGACCGGCACAGAGGTTCTATATTTTGAAGGCACATGTATTCAGCCGTGGGGTGAAAGACCGGCACAGATGGTTACTATTATATTTTAAATCCTTACCAGGTGTTCTTCATATGAAAGATATTTTTTGTGCAGTTGGAATGGGACTTCTGCACGTTTTTTAATATTTAAAATCTTGTGGTCTATTAAAATGATGAAAATGAAATGATTGCTATAAACTAATGAACTCACCAACCTTTTGGTTGACACTTTAAAGCATGTTTATTCTCAGGTTTGAAAGAAATCTTCCGCTGTGCATTAACTCATTTTAAGGATATTACTTGGAGTCATTCATGACATATTCCAAAAGACGTTGCATTCGAGTCGTTGAAGTTCATTAGAGATTATTATTAAGTAAATGACGGATTAGGTCATTTATAGTTGGATATTATGAAATGGTATGCATACCTGTCAACTTTCGATGAAATGAAAGGTTGTCTTTTAAAAACGAATGCAATGTTTGTAAAATGTATCATATAGAGGTCAAATACCTCGCGATGTAATCATATGTAATGTTCTCGTCCATATGGATTTGGTCGGGGCATCACAGGCGGCACATAACATTTGGTTTCAGATAGTGTCTTGACATTCGAGGTCGTCAGGATGCCGAAAAAGATATTTTACTCATTTTTAATGTTCTATTTGAACGTTTTCAATTTATATCGTATTATTAGTTTTGTGTATGCATGACTTAGCATGGTATACATAGTTTTAAGGCCTATTATTTCACTCGAAATGTAATTATGTATAGCGCATGTAATTTTTAATCTGATGTAATTTCATTAAACATGCTTTTTTAAATCATTAATATGCGCCGCCAGATGGAGTACCATTTGGCGGCGCATAACCTTCGGTTTCAGATTGTGCTAAAATTCTCAGGATCACACTAAAACGGCCGAAGGAGCAAGACTCTCTGAACGTGCTTGCGATTCGAGTTCGTCTAGATTCCTAAAAAGACATCTTTTCCCGAAAATTTGCACCACGCACCAAACACCACCGACAGTTCGTGGCGCTTGATATTTTGTGTCTTTGGCCAAAATGTTAGATGTATCGTATCTTTTGACTCGTAGCTCCAATTTAGTCACCTTTTATTTTTAATCGTGTATTTTTTCGGGTCGTATCCGTTGGCAAACTGCCATAGGCGGTTTGTCTCAAATATTTTTCGAAACGAGACCCCAAAAGCCTTCAATTTTGCCTTTTTCGATTTTGACCGTTTTGAATTTCTTTCATATCCTTTGTGTATGCATGATTTAGCATGGTACATATTGTTTTAAGGCTTATTAATTCACTTACAATGCAATTATGTATAACACATATAATTATTAATATGATATCCCTTCATTAAACACGCTTTTTAAATCACTAATATGCGCTGCCAAATGGAGTAACATTTGGCGGCGCATAACCTTTGGTTTCAGATTGTGCTGAAATTCCCGAGATCACCCTAAATCGACCCTAACATCAAGACTCCTGGATAGTGTCTTGACATTTGAGGTCGTCAGGATGCCGAAAAAAGATATTTTACTCATTTTTAATGTTCTCTTTGAACGTTTTCATTTTATATCGTATTATTAGTTTTGTGTATGCATGACTTAGCATGGTATATATAGTTTTAAGGCCTATTATTTCACTCACAATGTAATTATGTATAACGCATATAATTTTTAATCCTATGTCACTTCATTAAACACGCTTTTTAAATCATTAATATGCGCTGCCAGATGGAGTACCATTTGGCGGCGCATAACCTTCGGTTTCAGATTGTGCTGAAATTCTCAAAATCACCCTAAAACGGCCGAACGAGCAAGACTCTCTGAACGTGCTTGCTATTCAAGGTCGTCTAGATTCCTAAAAAGATATCTTTCCTCGCAAATTAGCACCACGCACCAAACACCACTGACAGTCTGTGGCGCTTGGTGCTTTTTGTCGTTGGCCAAAATGTTAGATGTATCGTATCTTTTGACTCGTAGCTCCGATTTAGTCACCGTTTTTTTTAAATCGTGTATTTTTTGGGGATATATCCGTTGGCAAACTGCCGTAGGCGGATTGTGTAATGACCCGGAATTTTCCGACCAAATTATACTTATGAGATTAATATTTACATAAATTAAATCATACCAACATGATAAGCAATCCAAATTGTTGAGACTTGTGTTTTTGAAAATAGTTTTACACAACGTTTGACCGTCCAATATGACCGATGATATAACGAACTATATAACATACGATAATTATACGTTTGTGTATATATATGTATTTATATATATTTAACATGATCTAAGGATGGTTTAACATCTCATTGTGTACTAATGACAATGAGTTATAAGTATATTTTGAAACTACTAACTTAAGTTTTCAAAACGATAACTATACGTAACATTCTTTGATATATATACTTATAATCTATAATGCTTATACATGTATCGTATATATAATGTATTTAATCAATTTTTAAGGACTTAAATACATAAAACAATATAAGTATATTCACAAAAGATAGCTATATTTGAATTCTCGTTCTGTTTCCTCAAGATTTCTATACGTATATCTAGGGTATATGTACCCGTATGAAACGACCTCGACCTTATCCTCCCGGACGAAGTCTTCAACAGTTGATCCCATCGCGATGATCGTCGCCAAGTAATGTCCTTTACATGAGTTAATGCACAGCGGAAGACTTAACTCGTACCTGAGAATAACATGCTTTAAAATATCAACATAAAGTTGGTGAGATATATAGGTTTGATGCTAGCAGCGTTATAACTATGGACCACAAGATTTCATGTTTATACATAATACACTCGCAAGTGTATGGAAAAAGTCGTTGAGCACTTGGTAACCATACTTAACATTTAAATCACAGCAGCATATTCTTAAATAAACCCTACACCGTACCAAGTGTAGTAACGAAACGAAGTACTGTGCAACCGTTAAAAACTGGTCGTCCAGCCCGGTTGGGGTTGTCAGGCCCGATAGATCTATCAACAGGATTCGCGTTTACGCTCCTCACGTAAATATTAGCTACCAAGTATAAAGAAATATGCCATGGTACAACTCAACGTAGATTTTATTTTGATCACTTGTGTCCATAACGTAAATCATTTATAAAAACAGCGCATGTATTCTCAGCCCAAAAATATTTAGAGTTTAAAAGGGAACTATATACTCACCATACTGTATTTTGTAGTAAAAATACATATAACATCATCGAGCAAGTATAGGGTTGGCCTCGGATTCACGAACCTATATTATTTGCATTTCTATTAAAACGTATAATAGAAATATCAAAATTTCATTTATTAATATATTATATATATACATATATTATGGTTATATAAGATTTATACTAAATTTCATTTGAAAATATATATACTTTATGTTATATCTTAAATTATATGTTTTATGTACAAAAATAGATATTTGTTTAAAAAAAAATGATAGTTTCGATATTAATGTTTTATTAATAATAATAACAATAATAATAATAATAAAATTATACCTTTGCAGCATTTTAAAAAGAATGAAACTGCCCGAGATGGGACTCGAAACCCGCGACCCCTCGCTAACCCACAACACACCCTAACCACTCTGCTATATCCGTTTTTCTGTTGTGTAACAATCTAAAATTCATTTATCCCATTTTACTGTTCCCTCTTCTTCATCACCTTTAACTTCATCAATAATAATTCGTATATCATTATCTAATTAAGTTACCATCATCATCAAATTTCATTATCTATTATTACATCTCATGATCATCTTAACAGACCCATCATCATCTCACTTATTCATTCTCGTTGTATCATCATAACATCATAATAGCATAAATCATCATCTTAAATATCACCCTCAATTATCATCATTCTCGTTACTCTAATCATCGTCATCAAGTCGATATATAGTCACTATATCAAAACATTATTTTCTACTCTACTAAACATCATCTACCCTAACATCATATTTATTATCTTTCTCGCACCATTTTAATCCTAGTCATCCTCATTTAATTATCATCTAACCACAACCTTGTCATTATCTAAACTCGTGATCATCACTAATCGTGATCATCATTCTCTATCCATGTTTCCCGTTTCATAATATTAATACCATACTAATAATAATAATCGGTAACAATTTCACCTTAATCAAAATTGGGTCTCGTTCCAAAACAAAAACGGTCCCACATAGAACTCCAACTAAAAAGGGTAGTCTAGGTTCACTCTCTCGGCCCATTTATATAATTCAAATGACCTGGCCCAACTTTAATCTCGGTCCATTAACACCCTTTTTTAACAATTCGATTAAGATAAGCAATAGGAGCCAGTAATATACAAACTTTACGTTACACAAGTGGGGTTTTACCACTTTAATTCTTGTCGGCCATTAAGAAAAGAAGTAGGCAATATTCACTTCATTTCATCTTTAATAAAAATCAAATGGGTATCAAATAAGTTGGGGTTTCTTTGTTGTAGGCTTTAAAAAAAAAAAATTAGTAGCAGCAGTAGTTTACGGAAATAGAAAAAAAAAACATGGTGTTGGGACTAGTAACCGAGCAGATTAATAACAGAGGTTCTTGGGTGGTTCAAACGAAAATATGGAAATGGGTTTGGTGTTGGTTCGATGGTTGTAACAGATGGTTCACGAAGGTTGCTCAAGGTGATGGTGTTTGGTTGTAAAAAGGTGGTGATCAAATGGGTAGCGGTTTGATGGTACTCGATGGCTTCACCAAAGAAAACAGAAGATGAGATGGTGAAAAGAAGTAACAACGACTCGAGTGGGTGATGGTGATGGAAGTGAGGTCTTGTTTGCTCAGCAATAGAAGAAACGGAAAACAGAAAAAAAAACAACACAGAAGGAAGGAAAAAAAAATAAAGGTGATGGTAATAGCTTGGGTGTTATAAAGAAGATGGTTCAACGGATGGTGGTGTTTCACGATGGAAGGTAAGGTGGTGATTGTTTTGGAGTGTGATTTCAAAAAAAATGAAGTGGGTTTGAGAGGTGGTTTTGGTGAAATCGGGTGTTGCTTGGTGATCGAAGATGATGATGAAATGGTTGCCTTTGAATGATCTTCGAATAGAAAAAGAAGACAGAATTTGAAAGATATTAATTGATCATGGATGTATATGCTAGTCTATATATGGAATTAGATAAGAAACAATAACAGTAATGAATGTAAATAAATATCTAGAGCAGTCCACCCGTTGTCATTCATGTATCACTATATATATATTTATATATATTATATTATACCAACAGAATAATTCACATGTTTAATTTGAAAGCCATCACCTTGTTGTACCGACAGTTTTAACGGAGTGTGTCCGTTGTTAATCAGTGGCGGATAAAGATTTTCAGGAAGGTCATAAAATTTTAAATTAAATAAATTTATTTATTTCAGTCTTTTAGGGTGTAAAATTGGTCATTAATTATATCTCATTATTTAAATAAAAATTAAATTAATTATGAGCTCCCAACCCCAAGTAAAAATACTAAATGTTAAAATTACACAAATAGATTCTAATTATATTTTTAACAAAGCTATAATTCGTATTATTATTTATATGTACCTACACACATATCCATCTATAATTAATTGTTCGTGAATCGCGGGCATGGTCAAAGGGAAATTGATTACATGAATATCGATTTTCAAAACTTTCGAGACTCAACATTACAGATTTTGCTTATCGTGTTGGAAACATATAAAGAATAAGGTTTAAATTTGGTCAGAAATTTCCGGGTCGTTACAGTACCTACCCGTTAAAGAAATTTCGTCCCGAAATTTGAGTAAGGTCTTCATGATTAACAATAAAAATATTTTCTTGACGAATATGAGTTGATAAATAAAGTTTTATCATTATTGAGTAATATATATAAAACTATTCGATTATGTGAAGCGTACGAGCGAAGCTGTTACAAAAGATTGAGATAGAGATTTAACTTTTGACGTAGTCACGTTTGAGTTTTTAGAAAATAAGGTGCGTCTAATCTTTTGACGTTGTCTTGGTTGAATTCCGAAATTCAAGAGATTTAAAAGAAAATCTATGAAATCTATAAGATCTGATCCTTCGGGATTTACGGGATTTAAGATCTTTTTAATTAAATGCTATCATTTGTCTCGATTCCGTTGTCAAGTATTTCCACTATAAATGAACTTCTTCCGTTCCATTATTTTTACCATTCCAATACTTTCTTTCTTAGTTCGTACATCCAAAAGTTTGTGAAAATGCTTAATCCAGTTCTAATCCTTGTTCTTATTCTAACTATCACAATGATCATTCTCCTTTTCCAACTTCCACCAGAGGAATCTGCTTTCTTCTACTTCGCCCTTGGGTTTATAATGTTTTTAATTCTCCCGTGTTTTTATGTTGCGATAAACATTGATATACACGGTTTGTAATTTATGTGTTGTTATCGGGCTTTATATTCTCCCTTATTTTTCAAAGCTTTATGCTTTTGTTTCCTCTTCCCGACTTCAAATCAAGCGAATAATGGTCCAGAATTTGTAGATATAGAGCCTCGAATGATTATAATGTTCGAAGCAGGAAGGAATGTGATAGCACGGTTTGATTTGTCAAATTACCAGAATCACTGAGAATAGAACTATCAAGAATATATTTTCTTGATATGTTCGGAGGTGAAGTAGAATGAACGAGTCGTGTAACATGGCACATGATGACGTTATGATCTGTGTATCATCACATTTCATTAGAAACTCAGCATGACTTACTGTAATATAATCACGGTGATCAAGTGTCATTATATTATACTCACTCATGCATCAGTTCCCAACACCACTTCAAAAACATTCATATTTTAAATTCGAAAGTTTACAGAATATAGAAACTAACAGTTTCTATATGATGTAACACTGATATCTCAAAGAGATAAATGATTTCAGATAAGATTAGTTATGAAAATATATTAAAAAATATCGAGGATATTTATAGTGAAAGATACGATAATATCTTTGAATATTTAAGATCAGAGGATGATAGAAACCATTATCTGCAAGGGTTTAGAGTAAGGAGCAAGATATTCACTAAAGACTTTAGCAGACATTGAATCATTTGGATTCTTTGTAGTCAAACTTATTCTTTGTGATTTGTCCACGGCTTTCTTCATAGTTTCACATAATGAGCTTTTCGGTACTAAATTTTCTATTGAATGTTTCCAATATAATGATACCCAGGAAGCACGAGGAGGTATATAATTTCGGACGAGAATATTTATGAAAATATCCTCAGAAATATCGAAGATATTGATGATGATATTTTGGAATTTCTAAGTTCGATGGTTGATGGAGAGAGATTTTCCGCAAGATTTTAACATGACTTCGGAACAAGATATTCTCTAAAGATTTCAACGGATCTATATTTATCTGGGTTCTATGAATTTAGGGTATGTTACTTGTATTTCTCCTTGGTTTCCTTTATGGTTAGCTCAATCTGCTTGTCAGTACCAAATTTTCTATCGAGCGTTCCTAACACTCCCTTATTTATCATCAAACTTTTGGCCGTTTAGACCATCTACAATTTTTCTGTTTCCTCTGCATTTAATGCTACGATATCTGAATCATCGGTTATCAATCCTAGGTGGTTTCAGGAGAATTGTGTTTTTAGATGATTAAACGCTGATGGTAATTTGATGGAATATGAAAGGTTCCCTGATAACAATAAAAGAGCACGCGTATATATCAAGATTATAATAAGGTTGTTTCGAACGAAAAGTCGAAGTTGACTTGCTGGAGCTGTGACAAAATTGACTAATTTTGAAAAGGAATTGCAAAGTTATTTTTGGTAATAATAACGCTAAAGGAATTAGCACAACTACGCGTTAAACGTTTACTCAGTTGCCGAGAGTTTCTCAGGTGTATAACTATACGCATCAATCTTTTCTTTCTGTAGATGAAGTGTGGTTGGTTCATCTTCTCGATTGAGATGTTTTCAAGAATCATGAAGGGTTTGAACGCAGATTGTAATCGTCAAGATACAGATGAGGTTTAAGATGAAATCAAGTGGCAAACTTGAAGATATGTTTAGTTTCATATGTTATAATCAATATTTTAATTCATTTTAATTGTCCAAAGTTAGCAGTCCAATAGTCCGATGGTTCAATGATTCATATATAATTTAATATATAATATTCGAATTAAATAATACGTATCGTGACCCGTGTACCGGTCTCGGTGTCGATCACAACTCAAAGTATATATATATTTTGGAATCAACTCCGACCCTGTATAGCCAACTCCCACCTTCACATATAGAGTGTCTACGGTTGTTCCGAAATATATATATATAGATGGGTCGATATGATAAGTCGAAACCTTGCATACGTGTCCCGTTATTTAAAGTGCGTAAAAATAAATAACAGAAATTAAATGATGATAAATAAAATTGCGAGAATGTAAATTGCGATAAATTAAATGTTAATCAGTTAGCTGGGAACAGTTAGCCGGAACAGTTAGCGTGAAATCCTATCACAATTCCAATTAATTAATTCGTTTGTTTCTAACACTTTTTATTTTTGTCCAATGTTTTCTTCGTTATGCCACTTGTTGGATTCTGATAGGTCAAAATCCAAATATGAAATTTGAATAGAAATGGTTATTCTGTGGTAAACGGATACGTATATCGGTAGTTGTAAGTAGGATAGTAAATGATCGTTGAATCAGATTCGAAGAATGTACAGTGTAACTTATTAATGTGAATTCTAAATATTCCTCGGGTACTACCCACCCATTAAAATATTTTCATCATTAACAGTTTGTACAAAAGAATTTTTAATTACAATCTTTATGAAAATATACTTGCATATATATTTTCATCGGATGTAATCATGGATTTAATGAGTCAAAAACTCATCTGATTTACCGTTAATACTAGATTACATAATCTCTAAAACTTTAGAAATTACATATTCACCATGTCGAACGAGGAAAAATGAGGTAGAATGATACGTAAAGCGAAGATAGCCTATGTAGATCGATGTGTAGAACGAAGTTCATACTCGAAGTACAGATGGTGATATTGAGGCGTGAAATGTTGATATTCGAGGTACAGATTGTGATATTGAGAGTTATGGCGCGGTTATGGTTTAGAGATGATAAGGGTACTGTTGACGTCGATGATGGTGGTACTGATTATGCTGCTGGTGCTGCTGCTGGTGTTCGTAACCTTCGCACCAGGTTCTCCAAAGTTGTCACACGAGCGCGTAGTTCGTTAACTTCTTATATTATGTCGGGATGATTGACGATTGAAACGAGCGAATAAGTAAGATTCGAAATGTATAATCGTGACGGAATACTCTAGAAATGAGAAGGTAAATGGTTTCTCGAACAGGTTCGCCGGTAAGTGCTTTCAGGTTCATTGCCAAGAGAAAGTCGATGTACGGAATAGTTCTTCGATGTGAAATAATTTTCGAATATAGGATGATATTCTAACTACATAGAATATCTATATATATATATATATATATATATATATATATATATATATATATATATATATATATATATATATATATATATATATATATATATATATATATATATATATATATATATATATATATATATATATATATATATTAGCACTAAGGATTTTATAAACTACAGAAGAACCTACGGCATTTGTCAGGCAGGTCTACAGATGCACTAAGATATGAATTTTGTCTATACACTATCGATGCACTAAATGCAGTAAGATGTGTCTAGACTAAAGAATGATAAGCAGGCAATTACCTAAGGATGATAAGCAGATGATTTCCGACTAGATATGATAAGCAAAACTTTTGACATGTAAACACGGTCGAAGTCCAGACTCACTAATGTATCTTAACAACTACCAGTTAGACATACTAATGGGAGACCTGGTTCACTAAGACCAACGCTCTGATACCAACTGAAACGACCTCGACCTTATCCTCCCGGACGAAGTCTTCAACAGTTGATCCCATCGCGATGATCATCGCCAAGTAATGTCCTTTACATGAGTTAATGCACAGCGGAAGACTTAACTCGTACCTGAGAATAACATGCTTTAAAATATCAACATAAAGTTGGTGAGATATATAGGTTTGATGCTAGCAGCGTTATAACTATGGACCACAAGATTTCATGTTTATACATAATACACTCGCAAGTGTATGGAAAAAGTCGTTGAGCACTTGGTAACCATACTTAACATTTAAATCACAGCAGCATATTCTTAAATAAACCCTACACCGTACCAAGTGTAGTAACGAAACGAAGTACTGTGCAACCGTTAAAAACTGGTCGTCCAGCCCGGTTGGGGTTGTCAGGCCCGATAGATCTATCAACAGGATTCGCGTTTACGCTCCTCACGTAAATATTAGCTACCAAGTATAAAGAAATATTCCATGGTACAACTCAACGTAGATTTTATTTTGATCACTTGTGTCCATAACGTAAATCATTTATAAAAACAGTGCATGTATTCTCAGCCCAAAAATATTTAGAGTTTAAAAGGGAACTATATACTCACCATACTGTATTTTGTAGTAAAAATACATATAACATCATCGAGCAAGTATAGGGTTGGCCTCGGTTTCACGAACCTATATTATTTGCATTTCTATTAAAACGTATAATAGAAATATCAAAATTTCATTTATTAATATATTATATATATACATATATTATGGTTATATAAGATTTATACTAAATTTCATTTGAAAATATATATACTTTATGTTATATCTTAAATTATATGTTTTATGTACAAAAATAGATATTTGTTTAAAAAAAAATGATAGTTTCGATATTAATGTTTTATTAATAATAATAACAATAATAATAATAATAAAATTATACCTTTGCAGCATTTTAAAAAGAATGAAACTGCCCGAGATGGGACTCGAAACCCGCGACCCCTCGCTAACCCACAACACACCCTAACCACTCTGCTATATCCGTTTTTCTGTTGTGTAACAATCTAAAATTCATTTATCCCATTTTACTGTTCCCTCTTCTTCATCACCTTTAACTTCATCAATAATAATTCGTATATCATTATCTAATTAAGTTACCATCATCATCAAATTTCATTATCTATTATTACATCTCATGATCATCTTAACAGACCCATCATCATCTCACTTATTCATTCTCGTTGTATCATCATAACATCATAATAGCATAAATCATCATCTTAAATATCACCCTCAATTATCATCATTCTCGTTACTCTAATCATCGTCATCAAGTCGATATATAGTCACTATATCAAAACATTATTTTCTACTCTACTAAACATCATCAACCCTAACATCATATTTATTATCTTTCTCGCACCATTTTAATCCTAGTCATCCTCATTTAATTATCATCTAACCACAACCTTGTCATTATCTAAACTCGTGATCATCATTAATCGTGATCATCATTCTCTATCCATGTTTCCCATTTCATAATATTAATACCATACTAATAATAATAATCGGTAAGAATTTCACCTTAATCAAAATTGGGTCTCGTTCCAAAACAAAAACGGTCCCACATAGAACTCCAACTAAAAAGGGTAGTCTAGGTTCACTCTCTCGGCCCATTTATATAATTCAAATGACCTGTCCCAACTTTAATCTCGGTCCATTAACACCCCTTTTTAACAATTCGATTAAGATAAGCAATAGGAGCCAGTAATATACAAACTTTACGTTACACAAGTGGGGTTTTACCACTTTAATTCTTGTCGGCCATTAAGAAAAGAAGTAGGAAATATTCACTTCATTTCATCTTTAATAAAAATCAAATGGGTATCAAATAAGTTGGGGTTTCTTTGTTGTAGGCTTTAAATAAAAAAAAAATTAGTAGCAGCAGTAGTTTACGGAAATAGAAAAAAAAAACATGGTGTTGGGACTAGTAACCGAGCAGATTAACAACAGGGGTTCTTGGGTGGTTCAAACGAAAATATGGAAATGGGTTTGGTGTTGGATCGAAGGTTGTAACAGATGGTTCATGAAGGTTGCTCAAGGTGATGGTGTTTGGTTGTAAAAAGGTGGTGATCAAATGGGTAGCGGTTTGATGGTACTCGATGGCTTCACCAAAGAAAACAGAAGATGAGATGGTGAAAAGAAGTAACAACGACTCGAGTGGGTGATGGTGATGGAAGTGAGGTCTTGTTTGCTCAGCAATAGAAGAAACGGAAAACAGAAAAAAAAACAACACAGAAGGAAGGAAAAAAAAATAAAGGTGATGGTAATAGCTTGGGTGTTATAAAGAAGATGGTTCAACGGATGGTGGTGTTTCACGATGGAAGGTAAGGTGGTGATTGTTTTGGAGTGTGATTTCAAAAAAAATGAAGTGGGTTTGAGAGGTGGTTTTGGTGAAATCGGGTGTTGCTTGGTGATCGAAGATGATGATGAAATGGTTGCCTTTGAATGATCTTCGAATAGAAAAAGAAGACAGAATTTGAAAGATATTAATTGATCATGGATGTATATGCTAGTCTATATATGGAATTAGATAAGAAACAATAACAGTAATGAATGTAAATAAATATCTAGAGCAGTCCACCCGTTGTCATTCATGTATCACTATATATATATTTATATATATTATATTATACCAACGGAATAATTCACATGTTTAATTTGAAAGCCATCACCTTGTTGTACCGACAGTTTTAACGGAGTGTGTCCGTTGTTAATCAGTGGCGGATAAAGATTTTCAGGAAGGTCATAAAATTTTAAATTAAATAAATTTATTTATTTCAGTCTTTTAGGGTGTAAAATTGGTCATTAATTATATCTCATTATTTAAATAAAAATTAAATTAATTATGAGCTCCCAACCCCAAGTAAAAATACTAAATGTTAAAATTACACAAATAGATTCTAATTATATTTTTAACAAAGCTATAATTCGTATTATTATTTATATGTACCTACACACATATCCATCTATAATTAATTGTTCGTGAATCGCGGGCATGGTCAAAGGGAAATTGATTACATGAATATCGATTTTCAAAACTTTCGAGACTCAACATTACAGATTTTGCTTATCGTGTCGGAAACATATAAAGAATAAGGTTTAAATTTGGTCGGAAATTTCCGGGTCGTTACAGCGTATCATACCCAGCTTCTATACGTATTTACTATTGGTATATACACATCAAATCAACATTATTTCTGCCCTAGATATGAGGTAACTAGGATTTGTCAAGTAGTATGAATTATTAGTAAGAAAACAAAATTAGGAATCCTTTTCTTTCTTTATAAACTAAAAAAGTTTTTATAAATGAACACCATTTCTTCACTCCATTTTCTCATACCTACACCCTCATTTCTCTCTCAAAATACTCCTAACTTCATACTTGATCATCTCCAAGCATTTTCCCCATCATTTAGCTTCAATTACAAGCCTTAAATACCATAAGAAAACTCTTTCAAGAACATATCAAAATAACCACCCATTTGAAGAAGTTTACTTCTAACCTTTTGATCTAACTCCACCACTCTTTGATTCCAAGATTATTTCTTATCTTTTGCAGTAACTTTGTCCAAGTAACTTGAGGTAGTAACCTTGTTCATAATCTTATTCAATTCATATTCATATAGCTATCTTATTTTGTGGTATAAAATTTTAACAACAAGAACATAGTTTGAATGATTTCAAACTTGTTCGCAAACTAAATAGATCCTTATAACTTGACTTTTAAAACCTGTAATATATCATAATGATATGCTAACCTAACAAGATATAACTTGGTTTTACAAAGAACATCTTAAAAACTGAATCTACGTCGTCGGAGTGCAACCGGGGGCTGTTTTGGGTTGGATAATTAAAAACCATCTTGAACTTTGAATTGGAAGTTCATGTTCTGGAAAAATGATATTTCTTATGAATATGTTAACACATAAAAATTTCATGGTTTAACTCAAAGTGTAAGTATTTTTAGAAAAATGATCATTAAATGTTGTTTTTATGATGGAAAATGATCACTTTCATAAGTTTCACCAAAGTTTGACCTATAACCTATGATTTCGAATACAAACTAAGGTATTTTTAGTTCATATTCTTAAAATTTGACTCGATCCAAGGAAGTGGCAAGTTGAACCAACAAAAACGGAGTTGTAATGAAGAAACTACGACTAAAACAAGATTGGGTATCCGAAGCTAGTTTAGCTACGAAAATATTTGGAGAAAAAGTAAATTAATCATATCTTTTCTAATTAATATGATATTTTATATATAATTACTTATGATTTGATTTTATATATTTCAAGACCACCCGTAAACAACACGAGAAGATTAATCATAAGACCTCATGATTGTACGCAACACGCCATTTGACAACACGGTACTTTATGTACGCAACACGTCATTTGACAACATGGTACCATGGGTCGAGATTAATTCTGATCAATACGAATATGATGGGGTCTTTATTTATTTTATTTAAGCAACTAATTGTGGACCACTAACATCGGACTGCTAACCACGGACTAAGAAAATATTAAAAGTATTAAAAGTATATATATATATGTAACGATTACATAAAAAGAAAATATGTTGATATATTATATATATGGTTAGGTTCGTGATATCTATCGGAGACCAAGTCGAATTAAATACCTTCAAGGCAAAAGTGAGTTTCATTTGCTCCCTTTTTAATTGCTTTTGCAATATATATTTTTGGGCTGAGAATACATGCGCTGCTTTTATAAATGTTTACAATATAGAATCAAGTACTTAAAAATATATTCTACGTTGAGTTGTACCACTAGCATATTTCCCTGTAGCTTGGTAACTACTATTTACATGGGTATTGTAAACGCGAATCCTGTTGATAGATCTATCGGGCCTGACAACCCCAACCGGACTGGACGACCAGTATTCAACGGTTGCACAGTACTTCATTTTGGTGACTACACTTGGTACGGTGTAGTGAGATTTCATAATAAAGGTAATATGCGATGTTGATTAAATGTTAAGTATGGTTACCAAGTGCTCAACCACTTAGAATGCTTTACATACACTTGCGAGTGTATTATGTTTATGATTATGAAATCTTGTGGTCTATTAACATATTGAAATGATTGTTATGATAAACCTATGAACTCACCAACCTTTTGGTTGACACTTTAAAGCATGTTTATTCTCAGGTACGAATTAAGTCTTCCGCTGTGCATTTGCTCAATATAAGGACATTACTTGGAGCCGATCATCGCAATGGGACCAAATGTTGATGACTTCGTCCAGGTGGATTAGGACGGGTCCTTTCAGTTGGTATCAGAGCGGTGGTCGTAGCGAACCAGGTCTTACATTAGTGTGTCTAACTAGTAGTTGTTAGGATGCATTAATGAGTCTGGACTTCGACCGTGTCTACATGTCAAAAGTTTTGCTTATCATTTCTAGTCGGAAATCATCTGCTTATCATCCTTAGGAAATTACCTGCTTATCATTCATAAGTCTAGACACGTTTTACTGCATTTACTGCATTGATAGTGTATAGACGAATTCTTATCTTAGCATATCTGTTATTGCGAACTTTGACTGATATCTTTTCAAAGATTCTCCGTAATTTACGGGATTTTGGTATTATATATACATATGTAAATTATGTATTGAAGAGTACCAAATCTAACTCCTATAATCTATTCCATACCAAAAATTCATTTTCCCCATTATACAAGATGGATTCCGCATCTAGTTCGAATTCTTCAGATTCCGACAGTTATGCCGATATGGATTTCCATTCGGGCTCCGAAAGCAGCGTCACCGGAATGGATCAACCAATTTCCCATCATCTATTCTGGATGAATTGGGGATGGGTTCGTAATATACTAAATCACAGGAGAAAAGAAGAAGGTGATCCATTCCATCCACCAAATTGCCCTATTGGCGATGAACCTGAAGCACTTACCGGCGAACCTATTCGAAACACCATTTTCTCTCTCATTTCTAGAGTATCTCGTCACGATTATATACTATCCCATATTACAAATCTTGGTCATTCGCTTGCTCCAACCGCCAATCATCCCGGTGTACTAGCAGAAGTTAACGAACTTCGCGCTCGCGTGACGGCTTTGGAGAACATGGTGCGAAGGTTGCAAACACCAGCAGCAGCATAATCAGCACCACCATCAATAACATCAACAATACCATCATCACCACTAACAAACAACATCCGCATCACACGTCTCGACATCATAATCTATCCCACAAACATCAGCATCATACGCACCATAGATACCAAGGAGTACCAACAATAATGAACGATGAAGTATTGATCCATAACTTCATTGATATTCTACGAAGAATATGTGGTTTCAAAAAGTTTTAGAGATTTCTTATTCTAGCTCAAACCGAAAAGCAAATGAGATTAATATCATATTAACTCATTAAATTCATGATTTCATCTGAAGAAAATATATATGTATATATGTTTTCATAAAGATTGTAATTAAAAGTTCTTTTGTACAAAATATTAATGGTGAAATTTTTTTTTAACGGGTAGGTAATACCCGAGGAATAATTAGATTTCATCTTAATAAGTTACATTGTACATTCGTCGAAGCTGATTCAACAGTCATTTATTATCCTACTTACAACCACCGATATACTGTGATGACCCAGAAATTTCGACTAAATTTAAACTTAATCTTTGTATGATTAACATTTCCGACATGATAAGCAAAGTCTGTAAAACTGAATCTCAAAATTTTTGAATTACTTTTATATATTTAAATACCCTTCGGTTGTTTTCGACGATTCGCGAACAATTATATGTAAATAGATACATATATACTATAACATGAAAAGGTAACAATGTATTAATTGTTTGATACCGTACATTAAACTTATTGGTTTAAATATCTATTTGAATGTATATGATAAGTTGAAATATTTATTATTAAAATTTATTTATAAATAACTTCCAATGTGTATTTAAAAACTGATTTATGTATATTAAAAAGATATATACATATATATAATAAACGATAGTAACATTCGTTTATTGATTCAATTGATATTTAGATAAGTTAACTAAAGCGTTTAAGATGAACCAGTTAAACACTAATTTGTTACAGTGTTTTCAAATTGCCACATTACTCAAAATGCTACAGTGTTTTCGAAAATCACTATTTGCTACAGTGAAATTGACTTTGCTACAGTGAATTGCTACAGTAAAAATTGACTTTGCTACAGTGAATTGCTACAGTAAAAATTGACCTTTGCTACAGTAACTTTGCTACAGTGGTATATTTTATGGATGATTTAAGACTATATTTTGACAAAGGTACGATTCACGAAACGTAAAGTACAAGTTTTCTCAGCGTACGAAAGGGCGTTCGAAAAACCGGAACCGGGACATAAGTCGAGTGACAACGTACGACTTATCGGAACAAAAATTACAAGTCAACTATGCACGTGAATTTAATATAATATATAATTAATTAATTTAAATTATATATATTATATATATATTTATTTTATATTATGTCGACAAGCTAGGAGCCAAAACAATGTGAGCTGTCCCTGGTCCTCATGCGAGTCGCATGGCCAGAAGGCCATTTCCATGCGAGTCGCATGACTCCAGATTCCAGGCCAGGTACTATAAATTCAGGTGTTTTGCTCGAATGAAAAATCAAACACACATACACAAATATATATTACTCCGTATAATATTTATTATTATTATTATTATTATTATTATTATTATTATTATTATTATTATTATTATTATTATTATTATTATTATTATTATTATTATTATTATTATTAAGATTATTATTAATCTTATTAATCTTATTATTAGTATTATTATTTTTGCGATACAAAAATAATAATGTACATAAAATATTACGACGGAGTACTGTCCAAGTAATTTTCAAAACGAGTTTCCGAGCGAGCTAGAGCTAAGGAAAATATGGGTTATTGCCAAGGAGGTTATGGGTAATGTTCGGGGGTATTTTTGTGAATCAAACCTCGTGTTTATTATCTCCGAAGCGTCTACATGCTTTCTTACAATATTGTATATCAATATTAAACAGTGAGTTACATAAGATCCCTTTTACTCTCTACATTTTTGGGCTGAGAATACATGCAAATACTTTATTAACTGATTTACAATATTTATATGCGTGAGTTCATTTGATCCCTTTTTACATATATTTTTGGGCTGAGAATACATGCAAATGCTTTATTAACCGATATACAATATTTATATGCGTGAGTTTCATTGCTCCCTTTTTAATTGCTTTTGCAATCTATATTTTTGGGCTGAGAATACATGCACTTTATTTTAAACGCAATGGATACAAGTACATACTAAATTCTACACTGAGTTTAAACCGAAAATCCCTTAGCTTTGGTAACTAGTAACTGCCGGTTATAAGAACTGGTGGGCGCGAGTAGTTATATATGGATCCATAGGGCTTGATATCCCCGTCCGAGCTAGAGCACTAGCCTTTTAACGGACGTATGCTATTTGAGAAGCGTACACGTTGGTTTGCGTGTATTATTAAGATGATTATACAAAGGGTACAAATTATATATACGTTAAAGTTTAGTTACCAGGGTGCTCAATTTCGTAGAATATTTTGATAAACGTTTCTGGATGAAACAACTGAAATCTTGTGATCCACTTTTATATAATCTATTGATAAACGTTTCTGGATGAAACAACTGAAATCTTGTGATCCACCTTTATATACAGATTATACGAAACATTAAAACTATGAACTCACCAACCTTTGTGTTGACACTTGTTAGCATGTTTATTCTCAGGTTCCCTAGAAGTCTTCCGCTGTTTGCTTACATGATATACAAGCTATGTGCATGGAGTCTTGCATGCTTTATTCAAGAAAACGTTGCATTCACAAAACCATCATCATGTATCTATTTTGACTGCATTGTCAACGGAAGTATTATTATTGTAAACTATTATTTACGGTGATTGTCTATATGTAGAAATCATCAGATGTCGAAAACCTTGGAATTAAATATTCATTTATGGTATGCCTTTTCAAAAGAATGCAATGTTTACAAAACGTATCATATAGAGGTCAAATACCTCGCAATGAAATCAATGAATGACGTGTTCGTCCATATGGATTTGGAGCGATCGTCACATATACGTATCCGTTCACCGCAGAATAACCATTTTCATTCAATTTCATATTTGGATTTTGACTTCCCAGAATCCAACAAGTGGCATATGAAGAAAACATATGACAAAATAAAATCTGTTAGAAACAAACAAATTAACTATGAAAAATTTTGTTAAGAATCCACGCTAACTGTTCCAGCTAACTGTTCCTAGCTAACTGATTACATTTTATTTATCGCAATTTATTTATCGCAATTTAATTATCGCACTTTTATTTATCGTCATTTAATTTCTGTAATTATTTTACGCACTTTAAATATCGGGACACGTATACAATGTTTTGACATATCATATCGATGCATCTATATATATTATTTGGAATCACCATAGACACTCTATATGCAGTAATGATCGACTTCTCTATACAGGGTTGAGGTTGATTCTACAATAATATATATAGTTTGAGTTGTGATCGAGTCTGAGAGGTATACGGGTCACGAAACGTATTAATTAATTCGTATATTATATATTAAACTATATATGAATTATTGGACTGTTACTGTGGACTATCGACTGTGGACTAATGACATTGGACAATTAAAATGAATTAAAATATTGATTATAACATATGAAACTAAACATTTCTTCAAGATTGCCACTTGATTTCATCTTAAACCTCATTGTATCTCGACGATTACAATCAGCGTTCAAATCTATCATGATTCTTAAAAACACCTCAATCGAGAGGATAAACCAACCGCACTTCATCTACGAAAGAAAAGATTGATGCATATAGTTATGCACCTGAAAAACCCTCGGAAACTGAGTAAACGTTTGACACGTATCTATTCTAGTTCCTTTGACATTGTTATTACCGAAGATCGTTTTTGAAATGTCCCGTTCTTATTGATTAAAAACGTTCAATATTAATTGATTTCGTTGCGAGGTTTTGACCTCTATATGAGACGTTTTTCAAAGACTGCATTCATTTTAAAACAAACCATAACCTTTATTTCATCAATAAAGGTTTAAAAAGCTTTACGTAGATTATCAAATAATGATAATCTAAAATATTCTGTTTACACACGACCATTACATAATGGTTTACAATACAAATATGTTACAACAAAATAAGTTTCTTGAATGCAGTTTTTACACATTATCATACAAGCATGGACTCCAAATCTCGTCCTTATTTAAGTATGCGACAGCGGAAGCTCTTAATAATCACCTGAGAATAAACATGCTTAAAACGTCAACAAAAATGTTGGTGAGTTATAGGTTTAACCTATATATATCAAATCATAATAATAGACCACAAGATTTCATATTTCAATACACATCCCATACATAGAGATAAAAATCATTCATATGGTGAACACCTGGTAACCGACATTAACAAGATGCATATTTAAGAATATCCCCATCATTCCGGGACACCCTTCGGATATGATATAAATTTCGAAGTACTAAAGCATCCGGTACTTTGGATGGGGTTTGTTAGGCCTAATAGATCTATCTTTAGGATTCGCGTCAATTAGGGTGTCTGTTCCCTAATTCTTAGATTACCAGACTTAATAAAAAGGGGCATATTCGATTTCGATAATTCAACCATAGAATGTAGTTTCACGTACTTGTGTCTATTTTGTAAATCATTTATAAAACCTGCATGTATTCTCATCCCAAAAATATTAGATTTTAAAAGTGGGACTATAACTCACTTTCACAGATTTTTACTTCGTCGAGAAGTAAGACTTGGCCACTGGTTGATTCACGAACCTATAACAATATATACATATATATCAAAGTATGTTCAAAATATATTTACAACACTTTTAATATATTTTGATGTTTTAAGTTTATTAAGTCAGCTGTCCTCGTTAGTAACCTACAGCTAGTTGTCCACAGTTAGATGTACAGAAATAAATCGATAAATATTATCTTGAATCAATCCACGACCCAGTGTATACGTATCTCAGTATTGATCACAACTCAAACTATACATATTTTGGAATCAACCTCAACCCTGTATAGCTAACTCCAACATTCACATATAGAGTGTCTATGGTTGTTCCGAAATATATATAGATATGTCGACATGATAGGTCGAAACATTGTATACGTGTCTATGGTATCTCAAGATTACATAATATAAAATACAAGTTGATTAAGTTATGGTTGGAATATATTTGTTACCAATTTTCACGTAGCTAAAATGAGAAAAATTATGCAATCTTGTTTTACCCATAACTTCTTCATTTTAAATCCGTTTTGAGTGAATCAAATTGCTATGGTTTCATATTGAACTCTATTTTATGAATCTAAACAGAAAAAGTATAGGTTTATAGTGGGAAAAATAAGTTACAAGTCGTTTTTGTAAAGGTAGTCATTTTAGTCGAAAGAACGACGTCTAGATGACCATTTTAGAAAACATACTTCCACTTTGAGTTTAACCATAATTTTTGGATATAGTTTCATGTTCATAATAAAAATCATTTTCTCAGAATAACAACTTTTAAATCAAAGTTTATCATAGTTTTTAATTAACTAACCCAAAACAGCCCGCGGTGTTAATACGACGGCGTAAATCCGGTTTTACGGTGTTTTTCGTGTTTCCAGGTTTTAAATCATTAAGTTAGCATATCATATAGATATAGAACATGTGTTTAGTTGATTTTAAAAGTCAAGTTAGAAGGATTAACTTTTGTTTGCGAACAAGTTTAGAATTAACTAAACCATGTTCTAGTGATTACAAGTTTAAACCTTCGAATAAGATAGCTTTATATGTATGAATCGAATGATGTTATGAACATCATTACTACCTTAAGTTCCTTGGATAAACCTACTGGAAAAGATAAAAATGGATCTAGCTTCAACGGATCCTTGGATGGCTCGAAGTTCTTGAAGCAGAATCATGACACGAAAACAAGTTCAAGTAAGATCATCACTTGAAATAAGATTGTTATAGTTATAGAAATTGAACCAAAGTTTGAATATGATTATTACCTTGTATTAGAATGATAACCTACTGTAAGAAACAAAGATTTCTTGAGGTTGGATGATCACCTTACAAGATTGGAAGTGAGCTAGCAAACTTGAAAGTATTCTTTATTTTATGAAACTAGAACTTTTGGAATTTATGAAGAACACTTAGAACTTGAAGATAGAACTTGAGAGAGATCAATTAGATGAAGAAAATTGAAGAATGAAAGTGTTTGTAGGTGTTTTTGGTCGTTGGTGTATGGATTAGATATAAAGAATATGTAATTTTGTTTTCATGTAAATAAGTCATGAATGATTACTCATATTTTTGTAATTTTATGAGATATTTCATGCTAGTTGCCAAATGATGGTTCCCACATGTGTTAGGTGACTCACATGGGCTGCTAATAGCTGATCATTGGAGTGTATATACCAATAGTACATACATCTAAAAGCTGTGTATTGTACGAGTACGAATACGGGTGCATACGAGTAGAATTGTTGATGAAACTGAACGAGGATGTATTTGTAAGCATTTTTGTTAAGTAGAAGTATTTTGATAAGTGTATTTAAGTCTTTCAAAAGTGTATAAATACATATTAAAACACTACATGTATATACATTTTAACTGAGTCGTTAAGTCCTCGTTAGTCGTTACATGTAAGTGTTGTTTTGAAACCTTTAGGTTAATGATCTTGTTAAATGTTGTTAACCCAATGTTTATAATATCAAATGAGATTTTAAATTATTATATTATCATGATATTATCATGTATGAATATCTCTTAATATGATATATATACATTAAATGTCTTTACAGCGATAATCGTTACATATATGTCTCGTTTAAAAATCATTAAGTTAGTAGTCTTGTTTTTACATATGTAGTTCATTGTTAATATACTTAATGATATGTTTACTTATTATAGTATCATGTTAACTATATATATATATATCCATATATATGTCATCATATAGTTTTTACAAGTTTTAATGTTCGTGAATCACCGGTCAACTTGGGTGGTCAATTGTCTATATGAAACATATTTCAATTAATCAAGTCTTAACAAGTTTGATTGCTTAACATGTTGGAAACATTTAATCATGTAAATATCAATCTCAATTAATATATATAAACATGGAAAAGTTCGGGTCACTACAATACCTACCCGTTAAATAAATTTAATCCCGAAATTTTAAGCTGTTGAAGGTGTTGACGAATCTTCTGGAAATAGATGCGGGTATTTCTTCTTCATCTGATCTTCACGCTCCCAGGTGAACTCGGGTCCTCTACGAGCATTCCATCGAACCTTAACAATTGGTATCTTGTTTTGCTTAAGTCTTTTAACCTCACGATCCATTATTTCGACGGGTTCTTCGATGAATTGAAGTTTTTCGTTAATTTGGATTTCATCTAATGGAATAGTGAGATCTTCTTTAGCAAAACATTTCTTCTAATTCGAGACGTGGAAAGTGTTATGTACAGCCGCGAGTTGTTGAGGTAACTCAAGTCGGTAAGCTACTGGTCCGACACGATCAATAATCTTGAATGGTCCAATATACCTTGGATTTAATTTCCCTCATTTACCAAATCGAACAACGCCTTTCCAAGGTGCAACTTTAAGCATGACCATCTCTCCAATTTCAAATTCTATATCTTTTCTTTTAATGTCAGCGTAGCTCTTTTGTCGACTTTGGGCGGTTTTCAACCGTTGTTGAATTTGGATGATCTTCTCGGTAGTTTCTTCTATAATCTCCGGACCCGTAATCTGTCTATCCCCCACTTCACTCCAACAAATCGGAGACCTGCACTTTCTACCATAAAGTGCTTCAAACGGCGCCATCTCAATGCTTGAATGGTAGCTGTTGTTGTAGGAAAATTCTGCTAACGGTAGATGTCGATCCCAACTGTTTCCGAAATCAATAACACATGCTCGTAGCATGTCTTCAAGCGTTTGTATCGTCCTTTCGCTCTGCCCATCAGTTTGTGGATGATAGGCAGTACTCATGTCTAGACGAGTTCCTAATGCTTGCTGTAATGTCTGCCAGAATCTTGAAATAAATCTGCCATCCCTATCAGAGATAATAGAGATTGGTATTCCATGTCTGGAGACGACTTCCTTCAAATACAGTCGTGCTAACTTCTCCATCTTGTCATCTTCTCTTATTGGTAGGAAGTTTGCGGATTTGGTGAGACGATCAACTATTACCCAAATAGTATCAAAACCACTTGCAGTCCTTGGTAATTTAGTGATGAAATCCATGGTAATGTTTTCCCATTTCCATTCCGGGATTTCGGGTTGTTGAAGTAGACCTGATGGTTTCTGATGCTCAGCTTTGACCTTAGAACACATCAAACATTCTCCTACGTATTTAGCAACATCGGCTTTCATACCTGACCACCAAAAATGTTTCTTGAGATCCTTGTACATCTTCCCCGTTCCAGGATGTATTGAGTATCTGGTTTTATGAGCTTCTCTAAGTACCATTTCTCTCATATCTCCAAATTTTGGTACCCAAATCCTTTCAGCCCTATACCGGGTTCCGTCTTCCCGAATATTAAGATGCTTCTCCGATCCTTTGGGTATTTCATCCTTTAAATTTCCCTCTTTTAAAACTCCTTGTTGCGCCTCCTTTATTTGAGTAGTAAGGTTATTATGAATCATTATATTCATAGATTTTACTCGAATGGGTTCTCTGTCCTTCCTGCTCAAGGCATCGGCTACCACATTTGCCTTCCCCGGGTGGTAACGAATCTCAAAGTCGTAATCATTCAATAATTCAATCCACCTACGCTGCCTCATATTCAGTTGTTTCTGATTAAATATGTGTTGAAGACTTTTGTGGTCGGTATATATAATACTTTTGACCCCATATAAGTAGTGCCTCCAAGTCTTTAATGCAAAAACAACCGCGCCTAATTCCAAATCATGAGTCGTATAATTTTGTTCGTGAATCTTCAATTGTCTAGACGCATAAGCAATCACCTTCGTTCGTTGCATTAATACACAACCGAGACCTTGCTTTGATGCGTTTCAATAAATCACAAAATCATCATTCCCTTCAGGCAATGACAATATAGGTGCCGTAGTTAGCTTTTTCTTCAATAACTGAAACACTTTCTCTTGTTCATCATTCCATTCAAATTTCTTCCCTTTATGCGTTAATGCAGTCAAGGGTTTTGCTATTCTGGAAAAGTCTTGGATGAACCTTCTGTAGTAACCAGCTAGTCCTAAAAACTGGCGTATGTTTTTCGGAGTTTTCGGGGTTTCCCACTTTTCAACAGTTTCTATCTTTGCCGGATCCACCTTAATACCTTCTTTGTTCACTATGTGACCGAGGAATTGAACTTCTTCCAACCAAAATGCACACTTTGAAAACTTAGCGTACAATTCTT
Source organism: Rutidosis leptorrhynchoides (assembly GCF_046630445.1). Taxonomy (NCBI): domain Eukaryota; kingdom Viridiplantae; phylum Streptophyta; class Magnoliopsida; order Asterales; family Asteraceae; genus Rutidosis; species Rutidosis leptorrhynchoides. Next base: position 74,766,947 of record NC_092340.1, on the reverse strand, counting down.
CCTTCCTCAATACTTCTAACACCTTTCTCAAATGTTCACCGTGTTCTTGGTCATTCTTTGAGTAAATAAGTATGTCATCAATAAAAACAATGACAAACTTGTCAAGGTTTGGTCCACACACTCGGTTCATAAGGTCCATGAACACAGCTGGTGCATTAGTTAAACCAAACGGCATGACCATAAACTCGTAATGACCGTAACGTGTCCTGAAAGCAGTCTTTGGAATATCATCTTCTTTCACCCGCATTTGATGATACCCGGAACGTAAGTCAATCTTTGAATAAACAGACGAGCCTTGTAGTTGATCAAATAAGTCGTCGATTCTCGGTAGTGGGTAGCGGTTCTTGATGGTAAGTTTGTTCAACTCTCGGTAGTCGATACACAACCTGAATGTACCATCTTTCTTCTTGATAAACAAAACAGGAGCTCCCCACGGTGATGTGCTTGGTCGAATGAAACCACGCTTTAAAAGTTCTTGTAATTGGCTTTGCAGTTCTTTCATCTCGCTGGGTGCGAGTCTGTAAGGAGCACGAGCTATTGGTGCAGCTCCTGGTACAAGATCTATTTGAAATTCAACGGATCGATGTGGGGGTAATCCCGGTAATTCTTTCGGAAATACATCGGGAAATTCTTTTGCAATGGGAACATCATTGATGCTCTTTTCTTCAGTTTGTACTTTCTAGACGTGTGCTAGAACAGCATAGCAACCTTTTCTTATTAGTTTTTATGCCTTCAAATTACTAATAAGATGTAGCTTCGTGTTGCCCTTTTCTCCGTACACCATTAAGGGTTTTCCTTTTTCTCGTATAATGCGAATTGCATTTTTGTAACAAACGATCTCTACTTTCACTTCTTTCAACCAGTCCATACCGATTATCACATCAAAACTCCCTAACTCTACTGGTATCAAATCAATTTTAAATGTTTCGCTAACCAGTTTAATTTCTCGATTCCGACATATATTATCTGCTGAAATTAATTTACCATTTGCTAATTTGAGTAAAAATTTACTATCCAAAGGCGTCAATGGACAACTTAATTTAGCACAAAAATCTCTACTCATATAGCTTCTATCCGCACCCGAATCAAATAAAACGTAAGCAGATTTATTGTCAATAAGAAACGTACCCGTAACAAGCTCCAGGTCTTCCTGTGCCTCTGCTGCATTAATATTGAAAACTCTTCCGCGGCCTTGTCCATTCGTGTTCTCCTGGTTCGGGAAATTTCTAATAATGTGGCCCGGTTTTCCACATTTATAACAAACTACATTGGCATAACTTGCTCCGACACTACTTGCTCTGCCATTACTCGTTCCGACACCATTTGTTCCTTTCGTTCTATTAACCCCTGGTCCGTAGACCTCACACTTCGCTGCGCTATGACCATTTCTTTTACACTTGTTGCAAAATTTGGTGCAGAACCCCGAGTGATACTTTTCACACCTTTGGCATAGCTGCTTCTGATTGTTGTTGTTGTTGCGGTTATTATTGTTGTTGGGATGATTGTTGTAGTTGCTATTGTTGTTGTTGTTATTGTTGTTGGGCCGTTTGTTGTAGTTGCGATTGATGTTGCGATTGTTGGGATAATTGTTGCGATTATTGTTGTAATTGCTGTTGTTGTTGTATTGGTGATTCTTATCACCGTTTTCCTCCCACTTTCTTTTGACTTGCTTCACATTGGCCTCTTCAGCAGTCTGTTCTTTAATTCTTTCTTCAATCTGGTTCACTAGTTTGTGAGCCATTCTACATGCCTGTTGTATGGAGGCGGGCTCGTGTGAACTTATATCTTCTTGGATTCTTTCCGGTAATCCTTTCACAAACGCGTCGATCTTCTCTTCCTCATCTTCGAATGCTCCCGGACACAAAAGGCACAATTCTGTGAATCGTCTTTCGTACGTGGTAATATCAAATCCTTGGGTTCGTAACCCTCTAAGTTCTGTCTTGAGCTTATTGACCTCGGTTCTGGGACGGTACTTCTCGTTCATCAAGTGCTTGAATGCTGACCACGGTAGTGCATACGCATCGTCTTGTCCCACTTGCTCTAGATAGGTATTCCACCATGTTAACGCAGAACCTGTGAAGGTATGCGTAGCGTACTTCACTTTGTCCTCTTCAGTACACTTACTTATGGCAAACACCGATTCGACCTTCTCGGTCCACAGTTTCAATCCGATCGGTCCTTCGGTTCCATCAAATTCCAAAGGTTTGCAGGCAGTGAATTCTTTGTAGGTGCATCCTACACGATTTTCTGTACTGCTAGATCCAAGGTTATTGTTGGTATGTAGCGCAGCCTGTACTACGGCTATGTTTGAAGCTAGAAAAGTACGGAATTCCTCTTCATTCATATTCACGGTGTGTCGAGTAGTCGGTGCCATTTTCTTCAAAATAGTCAAATGGAACAAGTTAATCATACAGAATATTAAGAGTAGTTAATAGTATTTCGTAGCATAATATGAACTCATTTATAAAAGCTATTTCTTCATATTAGAATTTTATAAGTTTAAATTCGGGTAGTACCTACCCGGTAAGTTCATACTTAGTAGCTAATATACAATTCAACTACTACAATTCTATATGAAAAACTGATTATAATAATATTTCGCGTTCAAACTTTTATACAATATTTTACAAACTTATAATACCGCTTATTTTACATAAAGCATGAAATATAGCACACAATAACTTTGATACAAGATAGTTGTGAAGATAATTCTAGCTAGTACACAAGTCGTTCAACAAAGGCAATAAAGACACGTAATTCATACGTCCAGAAACAAGTCATGCATTCTGGTTTTACTAGGATTACTTCCCATCCTTGGTATTGTGGAACATAACCATTATGGCCGTTGATAAGACAGCGTGTTGTAACGTCGTCAAAGGGACGAGGGTTACGTAATGTCCAACAGTCCCGTAACAATCTAAAAACCTCATTTCTTACCCCAATTACTGACTCCGTCACTTGTGGGAATGTTTTGTTTAATAGTTGTAGGCCGATGTTCTTGTTCTCACTTTGGTGAGAAGCGAACATTACTAATCCGTAAGAATAACATGCTTCTTTATGTTGTATGTTAGCCGCTTTTTCTAAATCACGAAGTCCAATATTCGGATATATTGAGTCAAAATAATTTCTTAACCCATTGCGTAAAATAGCATTTGGGTTCCCCGCAATATATGCGTCAAAGTAAACACATCGTAACTTATGGATTTCCCAATGTGATATCCCCCATCTTTCGAACGAAAGCCTTTTATAAACTAAGGCATTCTTGGAACGTTCTTCGAATGTCTTACAAACTGATCTCGCCTTAAATAGTTGTGCCGAAGAATTCTGACCTACTTTAGACAAGATTTCATCAATCATGTCTCCGGGTAGGTCTCTTAAAATATTGGGTTGTCTATCCATTTTGTGTTTTTATACTGTAAAATAGACAAAAGTTAGATTCATAAACAAAATACTTATTAATACAAGAAATTTTTACATATATCATAAAGCATAAGCACACTATATTACATATATTACACCACACGAATACAACTATCTTATTCCGACTCGCTTGTTTCTTCTTCTTCGATTTTGGTTCGTTTTGCCAAGTTTCTAGGGATATATGATGTTCCCCTAATACGAGCCGTCGTTATCCACATTGGTTTAGAAAAACCTGGTGGTTTAGTGGTTCCCGGGTCATTGTAACAACTTAAGGACTTCGGGGGTTGACGATACATATAAAGTTCATCGGGGTTGGAATTAGATTTCTCTATTTTTATGCCCTTTCCCTTATTATTTTCTTTTGCCTTTTTAAATTCAGTTGGGGTAATTTTTATAACATCATCGGAATTCTCGTCGGAATCCGATTCATCGGAGAATTGGTAATCCTCCCAATATTTTGCTTCCTTGGCGGAAACACCATTGACCATAATTAACCTTGGTCGGTTGGTTGAGGATTTTCTTTTACTTAACCGTTTTATTACTTCCCCCACCGGTTCTATTTCTTCATCAGGTTCCGATTCTTCTTCCGGTTCCGATTCTTCTTCCGGTTCCGACTCTTCTTTCGGTTCCTCTTCGGGAACTTGTGAATCAGTCCACGAATCATTCCAATTTACATTTGACTCTTCATTATTATTAGGTGAGTCAATGGGACTTGTTCTAGAGGTAGACATCTATCACATAATATCAAACACGTTAAGAGATTAATATATCACATAATATGCATATGTTAAAAATATATAGTTTCCAACAAAATTTGTTAAGCAATCATTTTTCAAGTAAACACGGTCGAAGTCCAGACTCACTAATGCATCCTAACAAACTCGATAAGACACACTAATGCAAAATTCTGGTTCTCTAAGACCAACGCTCTGATACCAACTGAAATGTCCCGTTCTTATTGATTAAAAACGTTCCATATTAATTGATTTCGTTGCGAGGTTTTGACCTCTATATGAGACGTTTTTCAAAGACTGCATTCATTTTAAAACAAACCATAACCTTTATTTCATCAATAAAGGTTTAAAAAGCTTTACGTAGATTATCAAATAATGATAATCTAAAATATTCTGTTTACACACGACCATTACATAATGGTTTACAATACAAATATGTTACAACAAAATAAGTTTCTTGAATGCAGTTTTTACACATTATCATACAAGCATGGACTCCAAATCTCGTCCTTATTTAAGTATGCGACAGCGGAAGCTCTTAATAATCACCTGAGAATAAACATGCTTAAAACGTCAACAAAAATGTTGGTGAGTTATAGGTTTAACCTATATATATCAAATCATAATAATAGACCACAAGATTTCATATTTCAATACACATCCCATACATAGAGATAAAAATCATTCATATGGTGAACACCTGGTAACCGACATTAACAAGATGCATATTTAAGAATATCCCCATCATTCCGGGACACCCTTCGGATATGATATAAATTTCGAAGTACTAAAGCATTCGGTACTTTGGATGAGGTTTGTTAGGCCCAATAGATCTATCTTTAGGATTCACGTCAATTAGGGTGTCTGTTCCCTAATTCTTAGATTACCAGACTTAATAAAAAGGGGCATATTCGATTTCGATAATTCAACCATAGAATGTAGTTTCACGTACTTGTGTCTATTTTGTAAATCATTTATAAAACCTGCATGTATTCTCATCCCAAAAATATTAGATTTTAAAAGTGGGACTATAACTCACTTTCACAGATTTTTACTTCGTCGAGAAGTAAGACTTAGCCACTGGTTGATTCACGAACCTATAACAATATATACATATATATCAAAGTATGTTCAAAATATATTTACAACACTTTTAATATATTTTGATGTTTTAAGTTTATTAAGTCAGCTGTCCTCGTTAGTAACCTACAGCTAGTTGTCCACAGTTAGATGTACAGAAATAAATTGATAAATATTATCTTGAATCAATCCACGACCCAGTGTATACGTATCTCAGTATTGATCACAACTCAAACTATACATATTTTGAAATCAACCTCAACCCTGTATAGCTAACTCCAACATTCACATATAGAGTGTCTATGGTTGTTCCGAAATATATATAGATGTGTCGACATGATAGGTCGAAACATTGTATACGTGTCTATGGTATCTCAAGATTACATAATATACAATACAAGTTGATTAAGTTATGGTTGGAATATATTTGTTACCAATTTTCACGTAGCTAAAATGAGAAAAATTATGCAATCTTGTTTTACCCATAACTTCTTCATTTTAAATCCGTTTTGAGTGAATCAAATTGCTATGGTTTCATATTGAACTCTATTTTATGAATCTAAACAGAAAAAGTATAGGTTTATAGTCGTAAAAATAAGTTACAAGTCATTTTTGTAAAGGTAGTCATTTCAGTCGAAAGAACGACGTCTAGATGACCATTTTAGAAAACATACTTCCACTTTGAGTTTAACCATAATTTTTGGATATAGTTTCATGTTCATAATAAAAATCATTTTCTCAGAATAACAACTTTTAAATCAAAGTTTATCATAGTTTTTAATTAACTAACCCAAAACAGCCCGCGGTGTTAATACGACGGCGTAAATCCGGTTTTACGGTGTTTTTCGTGTTTCCAGGTTTTAAATCATTAAGTTAGCATATCATATAGATATAGAACATGTGTTTAGTTGATTTTAAAAGTCAAGTTAGAAGGATTAACTTTTGTTTGCGAACAAGTTTAGAATTAACTAAACTATGTTCTAGTGATTACAAGTTTAAACCTTCGAATAAGATAACTTTATATGTATGAATCGAATGATGTTATGAACATAATTACTACCTTAAGTTCCTTGGATAAACCTACTAGAAAAGAGAAAAATAGATCTAGCTTCAATGGATCCTTGGATGGCTCGAAGTTCTTGAAGCAGAATCATGACACGAAAACAAGTTCAAGTAAGATCATCACTTGAAATAAGATTGTTATAGTTATAGAAATTGAACCAAAGTTTGAATATGATTATTACCTTGTATTAGAATGATAACCTACTGTAAGAAACAAAGATTTCTTGAGGTTGGATGATCACCTTTCAAGATTGGAAGTGAGCTAGCAAACTTGAAAGTATTCTTGATTTTATGTAACTAGAACTTGTAGAATATATGAAGAACGCTTAGAACTTGAAGATAGAACTTGAGAGAGATCAATTAGATGAAGAAAATTGAAGAATGAAAGTGTTTGTAGGTGTTTTTGGTCGTTGGTGTATGGATTAGATATAAAGGATATGTAATTTTGTTTTCATGTAAATAAGTCATGAATGATTACTCATATTTTTGTAATTTTATGAGATATTTCATGCTAGTTGCCAAATGATGGTTCCCACATGTGTTAGGTGACTCACATGGGCTGCTAAGAGCTGATCATTGGAGTGTATATACCAATAGTACATACATCTAAAAGCTGTGTATTGTACGAGTACGAATACGGGTGCATACGAGTAGAATTGTTGATGAAACTGAACGAGGATGTAATTGTAAGTATTTTTGTTAAGTAGAAGTATTTTGATAAGTGTATTTAAGTCTTTCAAAAGTGTATAAATACATATTAAAACACTACATGTATATACATTTTAACTGAGTCGTTAAGTCCTCGTTAGTCGTTACATGTAAGTGTTGTTTTGAAACCTTTAGGTTAATGATCTTGTTAAATGTTGTTAACCCAATGTTTATAATATCAAATGAGATTTTAAATTATTATATTATCATGATATTATCATGTATGAATATCTCTTAATATGATATATATACATTAAATGTCTTTACAGCGATAATCGTTACATATATGTCTCGTTTAAAAATCATTAAGTTAGTAGTCTTGTTTTTACATATGTAGTTCATTGTTAATATACTTAATGATATGTTTACTTATCATAGTATCATGTTAACTATATATATATCCATATATATGTCATCATATAGTTTTTACAAGTTTTAACGTTCGTGAATCACCGGTCAACTTGGGTGGTCAATTGTCTATATGAAACATATTTCAATTAATCAAGTCTTAACAAGTTTGATTGCTTAACATGTTGGAAACATTTAATCATGTAAATATCAATCTCAATTAATATATATAAACATGGAAAAGTTCGGGTCACTACAGTTTTGCAATTCCTTTCCAAAGTAGCTAATTTTGTCACAGCTCCAGCAAGTCAACTCCGACTTTTCATCCGAAACAACTTTATTATAACCGCAATATATATGCGTACTCTTTATTGTTACTGGGGAACTTTTTATATTCCACAATATTACCATCAGCGATTAATCATTCTAAAAACACAATTCTCCTGAAACTACCTGGGCTTGATAACCGATGACCCAGATCAGTTAACTTTGAAAATGCTGACGAAGCAGCATGTTATAGATGATCTTAATGGCCAAAAGTTTGATGATAAAGAAAGGAGTGTTAGGAACGTTCGATAGAAAATTTAGTACCGAAAAGCGGATTATGTGAAACTATGAAGAAAGCTGTGGACAAATAACAAAGAATAAGTTTGCCTTCAAAGAATTCAAATGATTCTGTGACTGCTGAAATCATTAGCAAACATCTTATTTTTCATTCTAAACCTTCACAGACAAATCTTCTTCATCATCCATTGATATTAGAAATTCTAAGATATTCTCGTATGTTCTATTATAAATATCCTCCATATTTCTGACGATATTTTCACAACTATTCTTATCTGAGATCATTTATCTCTCCGTAATATCTACAACATAAAAGAAACTGTGTTAGTTTCTAAATTCTGAAACCTTCGAGTTTAAAATATGAATGTTTTGAAGTAGTGTTGGGAACTGAAGCATGGATTAGTATGATACAATGACACTTGATCAACGTCATTATATTACAGTAAGTCATGCTGAGTTTCTAATGAAGCATGATGATTCACAGTACCGTCATCATGTGCCATTTACACGACTCTTACATTCAATCTAATCTCTAAACATATCAAGAGAATATTTTTCTGGATGACTCGGTCTTCTCCAGGGTATTCTGGTAATTTAACAAATTAAAATCGTTCTATTACCATTTTCTTCTTAGAGCATTAGCTATGTTCATTCTGAATTTCATATCTACGAATTCCGGACCATTACTCGCTTGACTCGAAGTCGGGAAGAGAAAACGAAAGCATGAAGCTCTGAAAAATAATGAAGAATATAAACTCCGATAATAATTCCAAAATTACAAACCGTGTATATCGATGCAGATAGCAATATAGAGACACGGGAGAATTAGAAACACTATAAACACAAGAGTATAGTAGAAGTAAATAGATTCTTCTAGTGGTAGATGAAAAAGAAGAATGACAGATATAAAAGTTAGGCGTATATCAAGAATCAGGACTGGATGGAGCATATTGATGAATGCTTTAAAGTAAGAATCAAGGGAGAAAGAATAGAATGTGTGAGTCGTGGAAAATAAGGAAACGAAGGGGTGAATTTATAGTGAAATATCCGACAGAGCAATCGAAACAGATTATTGCATATAATCAAAGAAGATCCTGATTTCCTTAATCACCAAAGAACCAAATCTTATTACGTAAGATTCTCTTTAAATCCCTTAAATTCCGAAAATCAATCATAACTACGTCATCGGTTAAGACGAATATATTTTACTCATCTCACTCTTTTATGATAGTCTTATTTATATTCTTCGCATAATCGAATCGTTTTATCTACATTACTCAATGATGATAAAACTCCATTATCACCTTATATTTGTCATGAAAACCTTCTTATTGTTATCCATAACAACCTCTATCAAATTTCGGGGACGAAATTTCTTTAACGGGTAGGTACTGTAATGACCCGGAATTTTCCGACCAAATTATACTTATGAGATTAATATTTACATAAATTAAATCATACCAACATGATAAGCAATCCAAATTGTTGAGACTTGTGTTTTTGAAAAGAGTTTTACACAACGTTTGACCGTCCAATATGACCGATGATATCACGAACTATATAACATACGATAATTATACATTTGTGTATATATATGTATTTATATATATTTAACATGATCTAAGGATGGTTTAACATCTCATTGTGTACTAATGACAATGAGTTATAAGTATATTTTGAAACTACTAACTTAAGTTTTCAAAACGATAACTATACGTAACATTCTTTGATATATATACTTATAATCTATAATGCTTATACATGTATCGTATATATAATGTATTTAATCACTTTTTAAGGACTTAAATACATAAAACAATATAAGTATATTCACAAAAGATAGCTATATTTGAATTCTCGTTCTGTTTCCTCAAGATTTCTATACGTATATTTAGGGTATATGTACCCGTATCATACCCAGCTTCTATACGTATTTACTATTGGTATATACACATCAAATCAACATCCTAATCAACATTATTACTGCCCTAGATATGAGATAACTAGGATTTGTCAAGTAGTATGAATTATTAGTAAGAAAACAAAATTAGGAATCCTTTTCTTTCTTTATAACCTAAAAACGTTTTTATAAATGAACACCATTTCTTCACTCCATTTTCTCATACCTACACCCTCATTTCTCTCTCAAAATACTCCTAACTTCATACTTGATCATCTCCAAGCATTTTCCCCATCATTTAGCTTCAATTACAAGCCTTAAACACCATAAGAAAACTCATTCAAGAACATATCAAAATAACCACCCATTTGAAGAAGTTTACTTCTAACCTTTTGATCTAACTCCACCACTCTTTGATTCCAAGATTATTTCTTATCTTTTGCAGTAACTTTGTCCAAGTAACTTGAGGTAGTAACCTTGTTCATAATCTTATTCAATTCATATTCATATAGCTATCTTATTTTGTGGTATAAAATTTTAACAACAAGAACATAGTTTGAATGATTTCAAACTTGTTCGCAAACTAAATAGATCCTTCTAACTTGACTTTTAAAAAACTTCAAGACCTAACAAGATATAACTTGGTTTTACAAAGAACATCTTAAAAACTGAATCTACGTCGTCGGAGTGCAACCGGGGGCTGTTTTGGGTTGGATAATTAAAAACCATCTTGAACTTTGAATTGGAAGTTCATGTTCTGGAAAAATGATATTTCTTATGAATATGTTAACACATAAAAATTTCATGGTTTAACTCAAAGTGTAAGTATTTTTAGAAAAATGATCATTAAATGTTGTTTTTATGATGGAAAATGATCACTTTCATAAGTTTCACCAAAGTTTGACCTATAACCTATGATTTCGAATACAAACTAAGGTATTTTCAGTTCATATTCTTAAAATTTGACTCGATCCAAGGAAGTGGCAAGTTGAACCAACAAAAACGGAGTTGTAATGAAGAAACTACGACTAAAACAAGATTGGGTATCCGAAGCTTGTTTAGCTACGAAAATATTTGGAGAAAAAGTAAATTAATCAGATCTTTTCTAATTAATATGATATTTTATATATAATTACTTATGATTTGATTTTATATATTTCAAGACCACCCGTAAACAACACGAGAAGATTAATCATAAGACCTCATGATTGTACGCAACACGTCATTTGACAACACGGTACTTTATGTACGCAACACGTCATTTGACAACATGGTACCATGGGTCGAGATTAATTCTGATCAATACGAATACGATGGGGTCTTTATTTATTTTATTTAAGCAACTAATTGTGGACCACTAACATCGGACTGCTAACCACGGACTAAAAAAATATTAAAAGTATATATATATATGTAACGATTACTTAAAAAGAAAATATGTTGATATATTATATATATGGTTAGGTTCGTGATATCTATCGGAGACCAAGTTGAAATTAAATACCTTCAAGGCAAAAGTGAGTTTCATTTGCTCCCTTTTTAATTGCTTTTGCAATATATATTTTTGGGCTGAGAATACATGCGCTGCTTTTATAAATGTTTACAAAATAGACACAAGTACTTAAAAATATATTCTACGTTGAGTTGTACCACTAGCATATTTCCCTGTAGCTTGGTAACTACTATTTACATGGGTATTGTAAACGCGAATCCTGTTGATAGATCTATCAGGCCTGACAACCCCAACCGGACTGGACGACCAGTATTCAACGGTTGCACAGTACTTCGTTTTGGTGACTACACTTGGTACGGTGTAGTGAGATTTCATAATAAAGGGAATATGCGACGTTGATTAAATGTTAAGTATGGTTACCAAGTGCTCAACCACTTAGAATGCTTTACATACACTTGCGAGTGTATTATGTTTATGATTATGAAATTTTGTGGTCTATTAACATATTGAAATGATTGTTATGATAAACCTATGAACTCACCAACCTTTTGGTTGACACTTTAAAGCATGTTTATTCTCAGGTACGAATTAAGTCTTCCGCTGTGCATTTGCTCAATATAAGGACATTACTTGGAGCCGATCATCGCAATGGGACCAAATTTTGATGACTTCGTCCAGGTGGATTAGGACGGGTCCTTTCAGATTGTCTTACCTATTTTTCGAAACGAGACCTCGAAAGTCTTCAATTTTGCCTTTTTCGATTTTGACCGTTTTGGATTTCGTTCATATCCTTTGTGTATGCATGATTTAGCATTGTACATATTGTTTTAAGGCCTATTAATTCACTTACAATGTAATTTTGAATAACACATATAATTTTGAATATAACGTCCCTTCATTAAACACGCTTTTTAAATCACTCATATACGCCGCCAAATGGAGTAACATTTGGCGGTGCATAACCTTTGGTTTCAGATTGTGTTGAAATTCCTGAGATTACCCTAAAACGACCCTAACATCAAGACTCCTGGATAGTGTCTTGACATTCGAGGTCGTCAGGATGCCGAAAAAAGACATTTACTCATTTTTAATGTTCTCTTTGAACGTTTTCAATTTACATCGTATTATTAGTTTTGTGTATGCATGACTTAGCATGATATATATAGATTTAAGGCCTATTATTTCACTCGCAATGTAATTATTTATAATGCATATAATTTTGAATCTGATATCACTTCATTAAACACGCTTTTTTAAATCATTAATATGCGCTGCCAGAAGGAGTACCGTTTAGCGGCGTATAACCTTCGGTTTCAGATTGCGCTGAAATTCAAAAGAGCACCCTAAAACAGCAGAACGAGCAAGACTCTCTGAACGTGCTTGCTATTCGAGGTCGTCTAGATTACTAAAAAGACATCTTTCCTCGCAAATTCGCACCACGCACCAAACACAACCGACGGTTCGTGGTGCTTGGTGTTTTGTGTCTTTTGCCAAAATGTTAGATCTATCGTATCTTTTGACTCGCAGCTCCGATTTAGTCACCTTTTTTTTTTAAAACCATGTATTTTTTCGGGATGTATCCGTTTTCAAACTGCCGTAGGTGGTTTGTCTCAAATATTTTTCGAAATGAGACCTCGAAAGCCATCAATTTTGTCTTTTTTTGATTTTGACCATTTTGAATTTCTTTTATATCCTTTGTGTATGCATGATTTAGCATGGTAGATATTGTTTTAAGGCCTATTAATTCACTTACAATGTAATTATGTATAACACATATAATTTTGAATATAATGTAATATCCCGCCTTTTTCAGTTTACCTTCCGTTATATTACTTTAAAGTCCGTTATATAATTATAACATCTTCCGTTAATACGCGTTTTAAAATATTTCATTTAGGTAATTCACGTACTCGCTTCAAACTTGAAGGACTAAACTTGTCAACGGACCAAAGTTGTGACTAGGTCAAAGTGGTCAAACCTCATCTCTTCCACTCATTCACCTCCTAACTCTTGATACTTTCATCTTTTACTCTCAAACACCCAATTCAAAGGTTCATCATCTATTTCCGATCTAGCAAGAGTTTTGCAAAACAAATTACATATTTGGAATCCTTGCATCTTCCTCTTCAATTCCATACCAATTTCATCTACTTTGGGTAACTTTCTAAAAACACTAGATTCTTTGTTCTTGTTGTTTTCAACTTATAAAAGTGTTAATTAGTGTCTATCGCTCAAGTCTAACATGAATATATGATTTATATGCTCGATCTTGTTATTTTAAGTAACTAGCATGAACTTGAAGTTTGGTGTGTTTGATCTTGTGATTTGGTTGCCTAAATGTTGTTAGATGTTAAAAGTGCATTTATTAAATGTGTTACTAGCATCACTAGTTTCAATTTGATGTGTAGGTTGACTTGGAAAGACTCCATAAACATGATTGCTAAATTTATGATTTTGAGTTAGGGTTTGATAGAAGTAAAATGATTTTTGATGCACTAAATGCTTTGAAATGTTAAGTGTAAGTGTTTAGTTGTATTGTATACATGATTAGCTACGAAACGGCGTATTATATGCGTGCATTGAATTCCCGAATCATCAATGTGCATTTATGGACTTGAAGCATTTATGATGAGCATTGATTGATCATTTAATTTGGAAATTCGATTATTGTAAATATTAGATTTGATTGATGATATGTATCTAGTTGTATTCCTCGTTAAATTACCATTCCAACGGTGTATGGTATGCGTTTTAATTGTTTACGGTTCATTAGTTATGATAAATTGAAGTTTGGTTCGAGACTTGTAAAATTTTCAGCATTCCCACTTGAATCAGATAGGGATGCGGCGCATCACCCCTGGATGCGGCGCATCTGCAGACTGATGCGGCACATCACTTGCAGATGTGGCGCATCTGAAGGCTGCTGTCCAAAATTTTTTATTTTTTTTTTATTTATTTCCCGTTATGATATACATGTCCGATTAACATGAAACTTGGCCAACATACTTATATATGCTTATCTTTCATAGAAAAATTGTCGGATACCCAACCCGACCCCGTTGACTTTGACTTTGACCAAATTTAACCAAGTTTGACTTTTAGTCAAACTTAACCAAATGTTTATGCAATCGTTCTAACATGCTTTTATACTTATACCTTACATAAAACTTGACAATTTAACTCACATGCTATATAATCGAGTCGTAATGAGCCATAGGACTAATTGAACATCTTTGACCAACCGTGTTTACCGTTATTGATACAACCTACTTGTTTAGGTCAAGACTAGCACTCGTTCTTGCACACGTTACTTTGTGAAGTACTTTATTTACTCGTGCACTCAAGGTGAGATCATAGTCCCACTTTTACTCCTTTAAACTTATACTTGGGATGAGAAAACATAAACGATTTATACTTTTATACTTTGAACACAAATACAAAAGCAAAGATACATACTTTTATACTTTAAACTTATACTTTCTCTTTATCCTTATTCCATATCACGGTTAGTATTATTGAGAATACTAATCAACGATATTCTTGTGTTTTGAAGGAACAATGCCTCCTCGCCCTATACCACGCCATGAATGAAACGACCCGTCCATATTACTATAAACGCAGTACGTTATTCATTGGTCCCATAGCGAGGTATTTGACCTCTATATGATACGTTTTAGAAAAATATTGCATTCATTTCATAAAAAGCACACCATTATTATACATAATTCATGTTTTAAACAAGTGGGCGATTATTTAAGAAATAATCCCCATGATACATCGGTTACCAAATACTACACACATGACATAACTGTCGAATATAATACATGACAAAGGTTTTATTGAATACAACACTTCATTTAAACAAAAGCATGAGACTCCATGCACAGCTTGCTCAGATAATGCAACAGCGGAAGACTTTCTTAAGGACCTGAGAATAAACATGCTTAGCCAGTCAACACAAAGGTTGGTGAGATATATAGGTTTAGCATCGATATAAATATAGACCACAAGATTTCATAGTTATAAATATATGTACACTTTCAAGTGTATAAAAGTATTCTATAAGTTATTGAGCGCTTCGGTAACCATACTTAAACATAAATGTAGCATATTCCCTTTATTATGAAATCTCCCTACACTGTACCAAGTGTAGTAAAAATGAAGTACTATGCAACCATTTACAATACTAGAGTGACTAGCCCGGTTGATGTTGTCAAACCTGATAGATCTATCAATAGGATTCACGCTTACATGTTCTTACAACATGTAAATATTAGTTACCAAGCTATTAGGGAAGATATGCAATGTGGTACAACTCAACGTAGAATATATTTTAAGTACTTATGTCTATGGCGTAAAATTTAAAATGCATGTATTCTCATCCTAAAATATTTTTAAAGTTTAAAAATGGGACTATATACTCACGGTAGTAAAAGTATATTAATAATAAGTTTTCAGCTTATTAAAAATATGGCCGTCGTCCTTGGATTCACGAACCTATAAAAATAATTATGATTCATATAATAATACGACATGTGAATAAAATAAAATAAGTTCATAGAATACTTATATATTAATTTTTAACATTTTTATGTTAGTAGTCCTTTATTAGTAGTCCAAAATAGTCCGAAATGTCCAACAGTCCAATAATCGGTATATATATATATAATCTTAGAATTACCCCACTACGTATTGTATACGTATTGTCTTTGCATCAACCCAGAGACGTATTGTATACGTATTGTCTTAGAATTTATCAAAACCTATTGTATACTTATTGTCATAGGATTTATCAAAACGTATTGTATACTTATTGTCATGGAATGTACCAAGATTATTATATATATATATATATATATATATATATATATATATATATATATATATATATATATATATATATATATATATATATATATACAATCTCGGAATTAACTAAGATTATAATATTTTGTTATACTAATGATAACATGTCCAAATATATATAGGATATAGGAAAAGTTTGCAACGATATGGTTAATATAGTTTTTACAATATAAATTTCGTCCATACAACGTTAATTTTAGCAGATTTTGTTTTGCTCGCCAAATATTCATTACAACTCCGTTTAAAGTAAATCAAATTGCTATGGATTCCTTAAGAAGTTAATTTTTCAAAAACAATTCAAAAAGTTCAGCTCATGTATTAATATTCAGAGTTTTACCCTCTTTTTATGCCGGTGGACAGATTTGGAAGAATTCCGGCACCCACCCAATATATGATTTTTGATAAAATACTTTCACTTTGTCTAAAATCATGAAAAAAATACTGGAAGTCTTATTTACATATATTAACATATTTTCAAAGTCTTAGCCTCGAACTCAAAGTCTAAGATAGGTTTTTAATTCCCAACCCAAAACAGCCCGCTTTTTACCGAATGGAGATTAAACGATATATGTTAAGTTTCAAGGTGTTCTTCATATGTACAAGTTATAAGTTCTTATATTAACTTAATATAACATCATAATACATATAAATAATTGTTATTAGAGTTAAGTTAGAAAGATTAGATTAGTTCTTCAAACAAGTTTATAATCAACTAAACTATGTTCTAGTTTATAAACTCTTATATAGATAGCTATAAACATATGAATTGAAAAAGAGTTGAAGTAGAGTTTTTACCTCAAGTTTAGAATGTAAAGTTGCTGGAAAGAAGTAGTAGAACAAAACTTGAGCGAGTTCTTGCAAGTGTGTGTGAAAATTGGAAGTAAAATTTGGAAAATGAATGTGTAAAAAAGAGTTAGAAATGGTGCTTATTTATAGGCTTGAAAATTTGGTTTTTAGTGAAAATATCTAAGATAAGTTAAAATGTATTAAGTCATGGATGACATATTAAATTAATTAGGTCATGGATGACATATTACACAAATAATTGCAGATTTCTATTGGTATATACCAATAGTAAATACTTCTAGAAGCTGTGTATAATACGGGTAAAAATACCGTATGAATGCGAGTAGAATTCTTGAGGAAATTGAACGAAAATACGAATATAGCTATCCTTTATATGTATTGGTATATTATAAAGTGTATTTAATACTTGTAAGGATGTATTTACACTCGTAATACTTTATATGTAAATACATTTTAACATAAGTTAATTACGTCGTTTAAATAGTAACATATATATTGTTTAAAAACTCTTTAAATTAGTAGCATGAAAATATATATATAATACTTTGTTAATATACTTAATGAGATATTTAATTATCATATTTTCTAGTTATATATATATATATATATATATATAATTAATACAAGTTATGACGTTCGTGAATCGTAAGAATAAAAGGGTGGTCAAACGTTTACATAAATTCTGTTTCAACTAATCAAGTTTTAACAAGTTTGATTGCTTAACATGTTAGAAACATTTAATTGTGTAAATATTAATCTCATATATATTAACGGAAAAATTCGGGTCGTTTTACACATAATTGTTTCGTGAATCGTCAAGAGCAGTCGATGGGTAAATGAATACATGAACACAGTTCAATGTTTTTGAGATTTCAACATTACAGACTTTGCTTATCGTGTCGGAAACATATAAAGATCAAGTTTAAATTTGGTCTGAAATTTCCGGGTTGTCACAGTACCTACCCGTTAAAGAAATTTCGTCCCGAAATTTGATTGGTATGGTCATGGCTGACAATAAGTATGTTTTCATGACTCTTATGAGATGGAAATTAGAGTTTTATTGTCATTAAGTAATATGGATAAGACAATGTGTTTATGTGAAGAGTACGAGTGATGCTACCATAAAAGAGTGAAATGAGTAGGTGTAGATTCGTCATATCTCTTGACGTAGATAGGATTGATTTCCAAGTTCAAGAGATTTGGAGAAAATCTTCGTAATAAGATTTGATTCTTCGGTAATCAAGGGAATTAGGATTCATTTTAAATGCGACATCTGTTTTGATTGCTCTGTCGGATATTTTACTATAAATCTACCCCCTTCGTTTCCTTACAACTCACACCTTCTATTCTTTCTCTCTCAACTCATACTTTAAAGTATTCATCAATATGTTCCATTAAAGGACCCGTCCTAATCCATCTGGATGAAGTCACCAATATCTGGTTCCATTGCGATGATTGACTCCAAATAATGTCTTTAAAATGAGCAAATGCACAGCGAAATGTTTCTTTCATACCTGAGAATAAACATGCTTTCAAGTGTCAACTAAAAGGTTGGTGAGTTCATAAGTTTATCATAAAATAATAAAATTCATCATTTTGATAGACCACAAGATTTAAATGCTGCATGGTACAAATGGGCCCGAATCCTATACCCACCTGTAATGTACATGCGATATCTTTTAAATACAGTACACCTTTTTCGTATACGAAATCCTTTTTCATAAATCATAGTAACCGTACACATATCTCGTGCACAAAAATAACATACACATAACCTGTGTATAAAATCATTCTCTCGATATATAACATTCACTATTCATTTCTTTCATAGCTTGGCTTGGTAACCGACCTTAACATATAATGCGCATATTAATATCCCCAAAATAGAACATCTCATCTGTATAATAATCATATAAACTTCGAAGTACTAAACACCACGCCCACTAGCCCTTCCGTCTAGTGAACATTCTGGGTGGGGGTGTTAAACCCAGTAGCTACCTTTAGGATTCGCGTCAATTAGGGCCATACCCGATTCTAATTCTTAGGTTACCAAGCAATAATAATCAGGGGAAAAATATTCACAACAATTAGTGGCAATTATCAAGTCCACATAATTCAATAATAATCCACAGAACTTCTGTCTGCATAATAATTCATTCGAGGAAATGTTTTGCTTGTGTCTATCTCGTCAAACATTTATAAAAGCATTTCATGTATTCGCAGTTCAAAATGTATTTCAAAAGCATTTAATAAAGCAGTTGTAAAAGTAGCGCATGTATTCTCAGTCCCAAAAATGTAAAGAGTAAAAGGGAATCAAATGAACTCACCTAATGTATTTTGTAGTAAAAATACATATGACTATATTGAACAACTGAACAATGCAGGGTTAGCCTCGGATTCACGAACCTATATCATTTGTATTTTCATCAATACATATAATTGTAATTGAACTAATAATTATATTATTATTATTGATAATTTTTATATTAATAACTTATATACTTTATTATATATTCCTTTTGTGTATTTAAGTAAAGTGTTTATATATTTAAGTTATGGTTATTATACATATTTTTATCTACTTAATCTTTTGCTTACAATATTAGTTATAGTAATCTAGAGTAATATTAATAATAATAAAAATGATAATTTTTATAAAAATGTTACTTTTAATAATAATGATAGAAAAAAAAAATGATAGTCTTAATAATAGTTTTTTTTTATAATGATAATAATAATAATAGTAATGATAACTTTATTGAAAATGATAATTTTAATGTTAATGAATACTAATAATAATAATACTTTTTCTAATAATAATACTAATAATGCAAATAATCATAATAATAATAATTTTACTACCTTAAGAGTATAAGCTAAAAAAAAATATTATAAAACTGTCTCTGCCAGGAATCGAACCCACGACCTCCCGAATACCGCCAACACCCTAAACCAATGCTCCAATTCAGTTTTTCTATCTTAATTCCACTTCTATATTTATTAAACCTGTAATTCATTTACTCTTCATCATTTCTAACAAATTTTGGATTTTGGCCCAACTATAAGAAATGGCACACTAAATTAAATGTCAACTGTACAAGTGGATTAGGGAAAAAGCAAACAAGACAACCTCACCTCATTATCAAATTCCAATTATCTTTATCATCATCGTAAAAAAAAACATCCTGCCATCATCGTTTTCATCATGTATCATTATCTTCTTTGTATTATCCTTGTCCTCATAGCATCATCATCATCGTGAGTCTCATCATCCTTATTAATTTTTGTAACCTTTCATCATTTTCCTTCGCTACAACAGTAAACTAGGAGCAGCAGGAACGGGTCCGAAGGTGGCAGGTTTTATGTGTTATTTGGTGTTTGCGATGGTGTTGGTTCTTATGAAGAAGGTGGTTGTTTGTAATTGCTGCAGCAGAAACCAAAAGAGGAAAACAGGTGCATCATTTGAAAAGAAAAAAAAAATGAAATAAAGAGTGATGATTCGATAGTGGGTTATGGGGTTTGGTATTAGTATTTAACGATTGTTGATGGGTTTTGTTTTTGTTCCAAGTTGAAAGATGCAGCTATAGCAGTATATAATTGGATGTTCAATGTGCTGTTGTGGTGGTGGTTAATTATGGTGGTGATGAGGAAGCTGGTTGGAAGCTCGTGAATGGGGAGGATGGTGGCGGCGAGGTGACGGTTGTGATGGTGGCAACAGGTTGCTCAAGGTGGCGATGGAAACACAAATTGGTAATGTTAGGATCAGATATGATGGTGGTTATGAGGTGTCGAAGTGGTGATCCGTAAGTGGGTCTTCGGTGGTGGAGGTGATGAAGAGAAAAAAAAATATAGAAGGTGGGTTAATATATATATACATCTATATATATCCATATATATCTCATTCTTTGTAGATATATATATATCTATATGAATAAGTTAGATTGTGGTTGTTTTCGAACGGAGCAAAGAAACAAGGTGACGTGTTAGTGGACTGTAAGATGAAAGATGGTGATGCTTGTCAAAAAAAGAGAGTGATTGAAGGGATATATGTTTGTTATATAGTATGATGTATGCATATGTAATATGAATGTATATGTTTATATTTATATAAACAACTCTTATATGAATTTAGTCAAGAAAGAAAACAGTGTATCCTAATAGTAATTATCACGTTTATTATTAAGAGCCGCCCCTTATATTTAATATTGTGCCGACAGTTTTGGTTTTTATTATTTTATGGACTGGATTCGTGCCCCGTTGTTAATTTGTGGCGGATAAAAATATTCAGAAAAATCCCATATTTTTAAATTAATTATATTTATTTATTTTGTTCATTATGGTATAAAATTCGATCATTAATTTGTTAAATAAAAATTACATCAACTGTCCCTCTCATTTATGTGTAAAATATAAAAAATGTCAAAACTTAACCAATAATTCCTAAATACACTTTTAATAAGTCTAAAATTTATAGAACTCATTTTCAGATCACCGTTTATTTTAAAATCGCATATATTCATTTTTAACTAGTTTAATATCGATCGAATTACAATTGAGCGTTACTGTCGATTACAAAATAAATTCGAATATATTTATATATATATTCCATATACTTCATTTACATATATAGATACCTTTTAAATAATAGTTATTATATATTATTTTATTTTACATTATTAGTTTTAACAATTACGCCATACACTATTTCAATTTATATTTCAAATTCATATATTTAAATATATATGTATCTATTTATAAATAGTAGTTCATGAATCGTTGAGAGCAGTCAAAGGTCAATGAATTCATGAAACATAGTTCAAACATTTTGAGATTCAATTAAATAGGCTTTGCTTATCGTGTCGAAACCATATAATATTAAGTTTAAATTTGGTCGGAAATTTTCGGGTCGTCACAGTACCTACCCGTTAAAGAAATTTCGTCCCGAAATTTGAGTGTGGTTGTCATGGCTAACAATAAAGATGTTTTCATGACGAATATGAGTTGATAAATAGAATTTTATCACCGCTAAGTATTTGAATAGAATAATTAAATTACTCGGAGCGTATAAGAGAAGCTATCGCAAAAGATTTGAATAGAGATTCGCCTTAGCTTTTGATGTAGTCAGAGTTGAACTTAGAAAATAAGGTGCATCTTAACTTTTGACGTTGTCTTGGTTGAATTCCGGAATTCAAGGAATTTAAAGAAAATCTTTGAAATTTAAAAGATCTGATTCTTCGGGATTTATGGGAATTAAGATCTCTATAATTAAATGCGATCATCTTTCCCGATTACTTTGTCTGATATTTTCACTATAAATGAACTTCTTTCGTTCCATTACTTTTATCACTCCTATATTTAATTCAAAAGATTGTGAAAATGCTTAATCCAGTTCTAATCCTTACTATTGCAACAATCATCCTCCTTTTCCAACTTCCACCGGAGGAATTTGTTTTCTTCTACTTCGCCCTTGGGGTTATAGTGTTTTTAATTCTCTCGTGTCTTTATGTTGCGATAAACATTGATATACACGGTCTGTAATTTATGTGTTGTTATCGGGTTTTATATCTTCCTTTATGTTTCGGAGCTCTTTGCCTTTTTCTTCTCTTCTCGACCTCTAGTAAAGCGAGTAACGGTCCAGAATTCGTAAGTATGGTGTTTTGAATGAACTTAATGTTTTAATCAAGAAAGAACGTAATAGCACGATTTGATTTGTCAAATTACCACAATCACTGAGAATAGAACTATAAAGAATATACTTTCTTGATAAGTTCAGAAGTTAAATAGAATGAAAGAGTTATGTAACATGGCACATGATGACGTTATGTTCTGTGAATCATCACGTCCCATTAGAAACTCAGCATGACTTACTGTAATATAATCACGTTGGCCAAGCGTCATTATATTATACTAACCCTTGCTTCAATTCCCAACACTTCTCCGCAATTCATTCATAATTTATACATAGATTTTACAGTAGTTTTCAATATAATGGAATATAGAAATCACGAAGAGGTAGATAATTTCAGACAAGAATATTTGTGAAAATATCCTCAGAAATATCGTAGATATTTATGATGATATTTTGGAATTTCTAAGTTCGAAGGTTGAGGAAGAAAAATTTTCCGCAAGATTTTAACATGACCTCAGAGTAAGATATTCTCTAAAGATTTCATCGGATCCAGAATTACCTGGATCTTTTGAATATAGGATTTGGTCCTTGTATTGTTAGCTCAATCTGTTTTTCAGTACCAAATTTTCTATCGAGCGTTCCTAACACTCCTTTCTTTATCATCAAACTTTTGTCCGTTTAGACCATCTACCATTTTTTTGTTTTCTCTGCATTCAATGCTACGATATCTGAATCATCGGTTATCAATCCGAGGTGGTTTCAGGAGAATTGTGTTTTTAGATGATTAAACGCTGATGGAAGTATGGTGGAATGTAAAAGGTTCTCTGGTAACAATAAATGAGCACGCATATATATCAAGGTTATAATAAGGTTGTTTTGAATGAAAAGTCGAAGTTGTCTTGCTGGAGCTGTGACAAAATTGGCTACTTTGAAAAGGGATCGCAAAGTTATTTTTGCTAATAATTGCCAAAGGATCTGACGCGGCTACGTGTTAAACTTTTACTCAGTTGCCGAGAGTTTCTCAGGTGCGATACTATATACATAATTCTTTCCTTCCGTAGATGAAGTTCGGTAGGTTCATCCTCTCATTTGAGGTGTTTTCAGGAATTATGACAGGTTTGAACGCAGATCGTAATCGTCAAGATACAAATGAGGTTTAAGATAAAATCAAGTGGCAAACTTGAAGAATTGTTTAGTTTCATATGTTATAGTCAATATTTTAATTCATTTTAATTGTCCAATGTTGATAGTCTTCGGTTGATAGTCCACATTTAGCAGTGTACAAATAATAATTCATATATAGTTTACTATATAATATTCGAATTGATTAATACGTATCGTGACCCGTGTACATGTCTTAGACTCGATCACAACTCAAACTATATATATTATTGTAGAATCAACCTCAACCCTGTATAGCTAACTCCCGCATTACTGCATATAGAGTGTCTATGGTTATTCCAAATAATATATATAGATGGGTCGATATGATATGTCAAAACCTTGTATACGTGTCCCGACATTTAATGTGCATAAAATAAATAACAGAATTTAAATGACGATAAATAAAGTGCGTAAAGTAAATAACAGAAATTAAATGACGATAAATAAAATTGCGATAATTAAATTGCGATAAATAAACTGCGATAAATAAAATGTAATCAGTTAGCTAGGAACAGTTAGCTGGAAACAGTTAGCGTGGATTCTTAGCAAAATTTCTCATAGTTAATTTATTTGTTTCTAACAAATTTTATTTTATCCAATGTTTTCTTCATTATGCCACTTGTTGGATTATGATAAATCAAAATCCAAATATGAAATTGGATGAATATGGTTTTTCTGTGGTGAACGGATTTGTATATCGGTGGATGTAAGTAGGATAGTATATGACTGTTGAAACAGATTCGAAGAACGTACAATGTAACTTATTAATGTGAAATTTAAATATTCCTCGGATATTACCTACCCGTTAAAATATTTTCACCATTAACAGTTTGTACAAGAAAATTTTTAATTACAATCTTTATGAAAACATATATACATATATATTTTCTTCAGATGTATTCATGGATTTAATGAGTTAATATGATATTAAACTCATTTGCTTTTCGATTGGGACTAGAATAAATAATCTCTAAAACTTTAGAGATTACATATTCGCCATGTCGAACGAAGATAAATGAGGTAGAACGATACGTAGAACGAAGATCATACTCAAAGTACAGATGATGGCATTGAAGCATGGATTGTTGATGGTACTGGTGCTGTTATTAATGGTACTGCTGGTGCCGATGATGTTGTTGAAGCTGGTAGATTTTACACCATATTCTCCAAATTGATTACTCGAGCGCGAAGTTCACTAACTTCTTCTATTATTCCGGGATGATTGTCGGTCAGAATGAGCGGATGAATAAGGTTTAGAATCTGAGATATTATATGATCGTGACGAGATACTCTGAAAATAAGAGAGAAAATGGTGGCTCGAACAGGTTCGCCAGTAAACGTTTCAGGTTCATTGTCGAGAGGTGAATTCGGTTGGTGGAAGGGATCGCCTTCTGCGTGTCTCCATTGATTAAGTCAACTACGAATCCATCAGATGAATTGGGGATGGATGATTGGTTGATTCATTCTGGTGACATTGCTTCCGGAGCTTAGATGACTATCCATTCGGAATAACTGTCGGGATAACTATCGAAATAGCTGTCGGAATCTGAGGGACTCGAACTAGTTGAAGGATTCATCTCGTACGATCAGATGAAGGATTTTCGATAAGAAATAGATTATAGGATGTAGATTAGTATCCTGCTATACATCATTTACATATGCATATGTAATACTAAAATCTCATAAGTTACGGAGGAATCTACTGAAGCTGTCAGGTAAAGATAACAATAACAGATACGCTAAGATATGAATTAGCAGATACGCTAAGATATGAATTTTGTCTATACACTATTCATGCAGTCAATGCAATAAGATGTGTCTAGACTAAGAATAATAAGCAGGTAATTTACTAAGGATGGTAAGCAAATGATTTCTGACAAAAATGATAAGCAAAACTTTTGAAATGCAGACACGGTCGAAGTCCAGACTCACTAATGCATCCTAACGACTTATCAGTTATACACACTAATGCAGACCTGGTTCACTAAGACCACCGCTCTGATACCAACTGAAAGGACCCGTCCTAATCCATCTGGACGAAGTCACCAACATCTGGTTCCATTGCGATGATTGACTCCAAATAATGTCTTTAAAATGAGCAAATGCACAGCGAAATGTTTCTTTCATACCTGAGAATAAACATGCTTTCAAGTGTCAACCAAAAGGTAGGTGAGTTCATAAGTTTATCATAAAATAATAAAATTCATCATTTTGATAGACCACAAGATTTAAATGCTGCATGGTACAAATGGGCCCGAATCCTATACCCACCTGTAATGTACATGCGATATCTTTTAAATACAGTACACCTTTTTCGTATACAAAATCCTTTTTCATAAATCATAGTAACCGTACACATATCTCGTGCACAAAAATAACATACACATAACCTATGTATAAAATCATTCTCTCGATATATAACATTCATTTTTCATTTCTTTCATAGCTTGGCTTGGTAACCGACCTTAACATATAATGCGCATATTAATATCCCCAAAACAGAACATCTCATCTGTATAATAATCATATAAACTTCGAAGTACTAAACACCACGCCCACTAGCCCTTCCGTCTAGTGAACATTCTGGGTGGGGGTGTTAAACCCGGTAGCTACCTTTAGGATTCGCGTCAATTAGGGTCATACCCGATTCTAATTCTTAGGTTACCAAGCAATAATAATCAGGGGAAAATATTCACAACAATTAGTGGCAATTATCAAGTCCACATAATTCAATAATAATCCACAGAACTTCTGTCTGCATAATAATTCATTCGAGGAAATGTTTTGCTTGTGTCTATCTAGTCAAACATTTATAAAAGCATTTCATGTATTCGTAGTTCAAAATGTATTTCAAAAGCATTTAATAAAGCAGTTGTAAAAGTAGCTCATGTATTCTCAGTCCCAAAAATGTAAAGAGTAAAAGGGAATTAAATGAACTCACCTAATGTATTTTGTAGTAAAAATACATATGACTATATTGAACAACTGAACAATGCAGGGTTGGCCTCGGATTCACGAACCTATATCATTTGTATTTTCATCAATACATATAATTGTAATTGAACTAATAATTATATTATTATTATTGATAATTTTTATATTAATAACTTATATACTTTATTATATATTCCTTTTGTGTATTTAAGTAAAGTGTTTATATATTTAAGTTATGGTTATTATACATATTTTTATCTACTTAATCTTTTGCTTACAATATTAGTTATAGTAATCTAGAGTAATATTAATAATAATAAAAATGATAATTTTTATAAAAATGTTACTTTTAATAATAATGATAGAAAAAAAAAATGATAGTCTTAATAATAGTTTTTTTTTTATAATGATAATAATAATAATAGTAATGATAACTTTATTGAAAATGATAATTTTAATGTTAATGAATACTAATAATAATAATACTTTTTCTAATAATAATACTAATAATGCAAATAATCATAATAATTATAATAATTTTACTACCTTAAGAGTATAAGCTAAAAAAAAAAATTTATAAAACTGTCTCTGCCAGGAATCGAACCCACGACCTCCCGAATACCGCCAACACCCTAAACCAATGCTCCAATTCATTTTTTCTATCTTAATTCCACTTCTATATTTATTAAACCTGTAATTCATTTACTCTTCATCATTTCTAACAAATTTTGGATTTCGGCCCAACTATAAGAAATGGCACATTAAATTAAATGTCAACTGTACAAGTGGATTAGGGAAAAAGCAAACAAGACAACCTCACCTCATTATCAAATTCCAATTATCTTTATCATCATCATAAAAAAAAAACATCCTGCCATCATCTTTTTCATCATGTATCATTATCTTCTTTGTATTATCCTTGTCCTCATAGCATCATCATCATCGTGAGTCTCATCATCCTTATTAATTTTTGTAACCTTTCATCATTTTCCTTCGCTACAACAGTAAACCAGGAGTAGCAGGAACGGGTCCGAAGGTGGCAGGTTTTATGTGTTATTTGGTGTTTGCGATGGTGTTGGTTCTTATGAAGAAGGTGGTTGTTTGTAATTGCTGCAGCAGAAACCAAAAGAGGGAAACAGGTGCATCATTTGAAAAGAAAAAAAAATGAAATAAAGAGTGATGATTCGATAGTGGGTTATGGGGTTTGGTATTAGTATTTAACGATTGTTGATGGGTTTTGTTTTTGTTCCAAGTTGAAAGATGCAGCTATAGCAGTATATAATTGGATGTTCAATGTGCTGTTGTGGTGGTGGTTAATTATGGTGGTGATGAGGAAGCTGGTTGGAAGCTCGTGAATGGGGAGGATGGTGGCGGCGAGGTGACGGTTGTGATGGTGGCAACAGGTTGCTCAAGGTGGCGATGGAAACACAAATTGGTAATGTTAGGATCAGATATGATGGTGGTTATGAGGTGTCGAAGTGGTGATCCGTAAGTGGGTCTTCGGTGGTGGAGGTGATGAAGAGAAAAAAAATATTGAAGGTGGGTTAATATATATATACATCTATATATATCCATATATATCTCATTCTTTGTAGATATATATATATATATCTATATGAATAAGTTAGATTGTGGTTGTTTTTGAACGGAGCAAAGAAACAAGGTGACGTGTTAGTGGACTGTAAGATGAAAGATGGTGATGCTTGTCAAAAAGAGAGAGTGATTGAAGGGATATATGTTTGTTATATAGTATGATGTATGCATATGTAATATGAATGTATATGTTTATATTTATATAAACAACTCTTATATGAATTTAGTCAAGAAAGAAAACAGTGTATCCTAATAGTAATTATCACGTTTATTATTAAGAGCCGCCCCTTATATTTAATATTGTGCTGACAGTTTTAGTTTTTATTATTTTATGGACTGGATTCGTGCCCCGTTGTTAATTTGTGGCAGATAAAAATGTTCAGAAAAATCCCATATTTTTAAATTAATTATATTTATTTATTTTGTTCATTATGGTATAAAATCCGATCATTAATTTGTTAAATAAAAATTACATCAACTGTCCCTCTCATTTATGTGTAAAATATAAAAAATGTCAAAACTTAACCAATAATTCCTAAATACACTTTTAATAAGTCTAAAATTTATAGAACTCATTTTCAGATCACCGTTTATTTTAAAATCACATATATTCATTTTTAACTAGTTTAATATCGATCGAATTACAATTGAGCGTTACTGTCGATTACAAAATAAATTCGAATATATTTATATATATATTCCATATACTTCATTTACATATATAGATACCTTTTAAATAATAGTTATTATATATTATTTTATTTTACATTATTAGTTTTAACAATTACGCTGTACACTATTTCAATTTATATTTCAAATTCATATATTTAAATATATATGTATCTATTTATAAATAGTAGTTCGTGAATCGTTGAGAGCAGTCAAAGGTCAATGAATTCATGAAACATTGTTCAAACATGTTGAGATTCAATTAAATAGGCTTTGCTTATCGTGTCGAAACCATATAATATTAAGTTTAAATTTGGTCGGAAATTTTCGGGTCGTCACATTCCATCCGGTTCTAATCCTTGATATACTCCTAACTTTTATATCCGTCATTCTTCTTTTTCATCAGCCGCCGAAAGAATCTATTCACTTCTACTATACTCTTGGTTTTATAGTGTTTTTAGTTCTCCCATGTCTTTTTGTTGCAATACATATTGATATACACGGTTTGTAATTTATGTATTGTCGTCGGGCCTTATATCTTTCCTTATTTTTCGCAGTCCCTGCTCCTGTTTTTCCATAATCATTGACATCTACGGTTAATGGTCTTTTCTGTTTGCTGCGATTTATACCCCCTTTCTATTTCAGAGCTTCATGCTTTTATTTTCTTTTTGCAAGTAATGGTCCAGAATTCGTAGGTATGGAGTTTCGAATTATCATAATATACAAAGTAGAAAGGAAAGGTAGTAGCACGATTTGATTTTTCAAATTACCAGAATATCCGAAAAAACCGAATCATCAAGAAAATATTTTCTTGATATTTTTTAGAGGTTAAATAGAATGCAAGAGTCGTGTAACATGGCACATGATGACGTTATGATCTGTGAATCATCACATTCCATTTAGAAACTCAGCATGACTTACTGTAATATAATCACGTTGATCAAGTGTCATTATATTATACTAACTCATGCTTCAGTTCCCAACACTACTTCAAAAACATTCATATTTTAAACTCGAAGGTTTCAGAATTTGGAAACTAAAATAGTTTCTTTTATGATGTAACACAGATAGCGCGAAGAGGTAAATGATTTCGAATAACAATAGTTATGAAGATATCTTCAGAAACATCTAAGATATTTAAAATGAAAGATATGATGATATCTGATAATGCTAAAAACGAACATATATTTCATAGCATTATCCTTCAAGAAAGACAAGCTTTTAGTTGCAATTGTTCTATTTACAAGTGATATTCGTTTAAATAATAAAAGGTGAAGACAAAAGGCAGATTCGACGATTTAAAGACGCAAACGACCAAAATGCTAAAGAGTACAAAGTACAATCCAAGTGGTTCAATTTATTGATGAGAAACGTCTCAAAATTACAAGAGTACAAGCCGTAAAATGCAAAGTACAAGATATTAAATAGTACGCAAGGACGTTCGAAAATCCGGAACCGGGACATGAACCAACTATCAACGCGCGACGCAACGGACCTAAAATTACAAGTCAACTATGCACAAGAATATAATATAATATAATATATATAATTACATAAAATTATATATATTATATTATATATTATGAAATAAAACGTCGGAAAACAAGAAAACAAAAGTATGTGAGCTGTCCCAGGCGGCCATACGATCGCATGGCCTGGAAACTTTAAATCCATGCGGTCGCATGGAGTGCTGTAGCTGGTAAGGTTCTATAAATGCAATGAATTCTGGCCGAAATAAAGACCTTCATCATACTTCAATCTTACTCTCTCAATATATTTATATTTATAATTTTAATTTTAATTTTAATTTTAAGTTAAGTCGAAATTCTGTCCGTGTAACACTACGCGATTAATACTCATTGTAAGTTATGTTCAACCTTTTTAAATTAATGTCTCGTAGCTAAGTTATTATTATGCTTATTTAAGCCGAAGTAATCGTGATGTTGGACTAAATATTAAAACGGGGTTATTGGGCTTTGTACCATAATTGGGGTTTGGACAAAAGATCGACACTTGTGGAAATTAGACTATGGGCTATTAATGGGCTTTATATTAACTAAACGATATCTCGTTAATTTAATATAAAGGTTACAATTTGACGTATCTATATATAACCACATACGCTTAATCGGGTACGGTGGGCAGGATATTTATAAATACGAATTATTGTTCATTTGACCAGACACGAGGATGGATTAATAGTCACTTGACTCATTAAAACAGGGGTGGATTACATTCAAGGGTAATTGGTGTAGTGACCCGAACTTTTCCATGTTTATATATATTAAATGAAATTGTCATTTACATGATTAAGTGTTTCCAACATGTTAAGCAAACAAACTTGTTAAGACTTGATTAATTGAAATAGGTTTCATATAGACAATTGACCACCCAAGTTGACCGGTGATTCACGAACGTTAAAACTTGTAAAAACTATATGATGACATATATATGGTTATATATATAGTTAACATGATATTATGATAAGTAAACATATCATTAAGTATATTAACAATGAACTACATATGTAAAAACAAGACTACTAACTTAATGATTTTGAAACGAGACATATATGTAACGATTATCGTTGTAACGACATTTAATGTATATATATCATATTAAGAGATATTCGTACATCATAATATCATGATAATATAATAATTTAAAATCTCTTTTGATATTATAAACATTGGGTTAACAACATTTAACAAGATCGTTAACCTAAAGGTTTCAAAACAACACTTACATGTAACGACTAACTAACGATGACTTAACGACTCAGTTAAAATGTATATACATGTAGTATTTTAATATGTATTCATACACTTTTGAAAGACTTCAAGACTCTTATCAAAATACTTATACTTAACAAAAATTCTTACAATTACATCCTCGTTCAGTTTCATCAACAATTCTACTCGTATGCACCCGTATTCGTACTCGTACAATACACAGCTTTTAGATGTATGTTCTATTGGTATATACACTCCAATGATCAGCTCTTAGCAGCCCATGTGAGTCACCTAACACATGTGGGAACCATCATTTGGCAACTAGCATGAAATATCTCATAAAATTACAAAAATATGAGTAATCATTCATGACTTATTTACATGAAAACAAAATTACATATCCTTTATATCTAATCCATACACCAACGACCAAAAACACCTACAAACACTTTCATTCTTCAATTTTCTTCATCTAATTGATCTCTCTCAAGTTCTATCTTCAAGTTCTAAGTGTTCTTCATAAATTCCAAAAGTTCTAGTTTCATAAAATCAAGAATACTTCCAAGATTGCAAGTTTAATTCCAAGTTTTCTAAATCCATTCCAAGTAATCATCCAAGATCAAGAAACCTTTGTTAATTACAGTAGGTTATCTTTCTAATACAATGTAATAATCATATTCAAACTTTAATTCAATTTCTATAACTATAACAATCTTATTTCGAGTGGAAATCTTACTTGAAATTGTTTTCGTGTCATGATTCTGCTTCAAGAACTTTCAAGCCATCCAAGGATCCTTTGAAGCTAGATCTATTTTTCTCATTTCCAGTAGGTTTATCCAAGGAACTTGAGGTAGTAATGATGTTCATAACATCATTTGTTTCATACATATAAAGCTATCTTATTCGAAGGTTTAAACTTGTAATCACTAGAACATAGTTTAGTTAATTCTAAACTTGTTCGCAAATAAAAGTTAATCCTTCTAACTTGACTTTTAAAATCAACTAAACACATGTTCTATATCTATATGATATGCTAACTTAATGATTTAAAACCTGGAAACACGAAAAACACCGTAAAATCGGATTTACGCCGTCGTAGTAACACCGCGGGCTGTTTTGGGTTAGTTAATTAAAAACTATGATAAACTTAGATTTAAAAGTTGTTATTCTGGGAAAATGATTTTTATTATGAACATGAAACTATATCCAAAAATTATGGTTAAACTCAAAGTGGAAGTATGTTTTCTAAAATGGTCATCTAGACGTCGTTCTTTCGACTAAAATGACTACCTTTACAAAAATGACTTGTAACTTATTTTTCTGACTATAAACCTATACATTTTCTGTTTAGATTCATAAAATAGAGTTCAATATGAAACCATAGCAATTTGATTCACTCAAAACGGATTTAAAATGAAGAAGTTATGGGTAAAACAAGATTGGATAATTTTTCTCATTTTAGCTACGTGAAAATTGGTAACAAATCTATTCCAACCATAACTTAATCAACTTGTATTGTATATTATATAATCTTGAGATACCATAGACACGTATACAATGTTTCGACCTATCATGTCGACACATCTATATATATTTCGGAACAACCATAGACACTCTATATGTGAATGTTGGAGTTAGCTATACAGGGTTGAGGTTGATTCCAAAATATATATATAGTTTGAGTTGTGATCAATACTGAGATACGTATACACTGGGTCGTGGATTGATTCAAGATAATATTTATCGATTTATTTCTGTACATCTAACTGTGGACAACTAGTTGTAGGTTACTAACGAGGACAGCTGACTTAATAAACTTAAAACATCAAAATGTATTAAAAGTTTTGTAAATATATTTTGAACATACTTTGATATATATGTATATATTCTTATAGGTTTGTGAATCAACCAGTGGCCAAGTCTTACTTCCCGACGAAGTAAAAATCTGTGAAAGTGAGTTATAGTCCCACTTTTAAAATCTAATATTTTTGGGATAAGAATACATGCAGGTTTTATAAATGATTTACAAAATAGACACAAGTACGTGAAACTACATTCTATAGTTAAATTATCGAAATCGAATATGCCCCTTTTTATTAAGTCTGGTAATCTAAGAATTAGGGAACAGACACCCTAATTGACGCGAATCCTAAAGATAGATCTATTGGGCCTAACAAACCCCATCCAAAGTACCGGATGCTTTAGCACTTCGAAATTTATATCATATCCGAAGGGTGTCCCGGAATGATGGGGATATTCTTATATATGCATCTTGTTAATGTCGGTTACCAGGTGTTCACCATATGAATGATTTTTATCTCTATGTATGGGATGTGTATTGAAATATGAAATCTTGTGGTCTATTGTTACGATTTGATATATATAGGTTAAACCTATAACTCACCAACATTTTTGTTGACGTTTAAAGCATGTTTATTCTCAGGTGAATACTAAGAGCTTCCGCTGTTGCATACTAAAATAAGGACAAGATTTGGAGTCCATGTTTGTATGATATTGTGTAAAAACTGAATTCAAGAAACTGATTTCGATGTAACATATTTGTATTGTAAACCATTATGTAATGGTCGTGTGTATAAACAGGATATTTTAGATTATCATTATTTGATAATCTACGTAAAGCTTTTTAAACCTTTATTTATGAAATAAAGGTTATGGTTTGTTTTAAAATGAATGCAGTCTTTGAAAAACGTCTCATATAGAGGTCAAAACCTCGCAACGAAATCAATTAATATGGAACGTTTTTAATCAATAAGAACGAGACATTTCAGTTGGTATCCGAGCGTTGGTCTTAGAGAACCAAAATTTTACATTAGTGTGTCTTATCGAGTTTGTTAGAATGCATTAGTGAGTCTGGACTTCGACCGTGTTTACTTGAAAAAAAAAAAGATTGCTTAACAAATTTTGTTGGAAACTATATATTTTTAACATGTGAATATTATGTGATATATTAATCTCTTAACGTGTTTGATATTATGTGATAGATGTCTACCTCTAGAACTAGTCCCATTGACTCACCTAATAATAATGAAGAGTCAAATGTAAATTGGAATGATTCGTGGACTGATTCACAAGTTCCCGAAGAGGAACCGGAAGAAGAGTCGGAACCGGAAGAAGAATCGGAACCGGAAGAAGAATCGGAACCGGAAGAAGAACCAGTGGGGGAAATAATAAAACGGTTAAGTAGAAGAAAATCCTCAACCAACCGACCAAAGTTAATTATGGTCAACGGTGTTTCCGCCAAGGAAGCAAAATATTGGGAGGATTACCAATTCTTCGATGAATTGGATCCCGACGAGGATTCCGATGATGTTATAGAAATTAGCCCAACTGAATTTAAAAAGGCAAAAGAGAACAATAAGGGAAAGGGCATAAAAATCGAGAAATCTGATTCTAACCCCGATGAACTTTATATGTATCGTCAACACCCGTATTTCTTAAGTTGTAACAATAACCCGGGAACCTCTAAACCACCAGGTTTTTCTAGACCAATGTGGAAAACGACGGCTCGTATTAGGGGAACATCATATATCCCTAAAAAATTAGTAAAAAGAACCAAGTTCGAAAAAGAAGAAACGAGTGAGTCGGAATAATATAGTTGTATTTGTGCGGTGTAATATATGTAATATAGTGTGCTTATGCTTTACGATATATGTAAAAATTGCTTGTATTAATAAGTATCTTTTATGAATCTAACTCTTGTCTATTTTACAGTATAAAAACACAAAATGGATAGACAACCCAATATTTTAGAAGACTTACCCGGAGACATGATTGATGAAATCTTGTCTAGAGTCGGTCAGAATTCCTCGGCACAACTATTTATGGCAAAATCAGTTTGTAAGACATTCGAAGAACGTTCCAAGAATGCCTTGGTTTATAAAAGGCTTTCGTTTGAAAGATGGGGGATATCACACTGGGAAACCCATAAGTTACGGTGTGTTTACTTTGACGCATATATTGCGGGGAACCCAAATGCTATTTTACGCAACAGGTTAAGAAATTATTTTGACTCAATGTATCCGAATATAGGACTTCATGATTTAGAAAAAGCGGCTAACATGGAACATAAAGAAGCATGTTATGCTTATGGGTTAGTAATGTTCACTTCTCACCAAAGTGAGAAAAAGAACATCGGGCTACAACTATTAAACAAAACGTTCCCACAAGTGACGGAGTCGGTAATTGGGGTAAGAAATGAGGTTTTTAGGTTATTACGAGACTGTTGGTCATTACGTAACCTTCGCCCTTTTGACGACGTTACAACACGTTGTCATACTATCGGTCACAACGGTTACGTTCCGCAAGACCAAGGATGGGAAGTGGTATTAGTAAAACCAGAATGCATGACTTGTTTCTGGACGTATGAATTACGTGTCTTTGTTGCCTTTGCTGAACGCCTTATTTATTAACTAGAATTATCTTCGCAACTACTTTGTATCAAAGTTTTATGTGCTATATTTCATGCTATATGTAAAATAGCGGTATTGTAAGTTTGCAAGTTATTGTATAAAGGTTTGAATATGATATATATATATATTTTTTTTGTTATTAGTTTTTCATATAGAATTGTAGTAGTTGAAATGGTATGTTAGCTACTAAGTATGAACTTAACGGGTAGGTACTACCCGAATTAAATAGTATAAAACGCTAATATGAAGAAAGAGCTTTTATAAATAAGTTCATATTACGCTATGAAATACTACTGACTACTCTTGATATTCTATATGATTAACTCATTTCATTTGAGTATTTTGAAGGAAATGGCACCGACTACTCAACACACCTTGAATATGAGTGAAGAGGAATTCCGTGCCTTTCTTGCTTCAAACATAGTCGCAGTACAGGCTACACTACATACCAACAATAACCTTAGATCTAGCAGTACAGGAAATCGTGTAGGATGCACCTACAAAGAATTCACTGCCTGCAAACCTTTGGAATTTGATGAAATTGAAGGACCGATCGGATTGAAACAGTGGACCGAGAAGGTCGAATCGGTGTTTGCCATAAGTAAGTGTACTGAAGAGGACAAAGTGAAGTACGCTACGCATACCTTCACAGGTTCTGCGTTAACATGGTGGAATACCTATCTAGAGCAAGTGGGATAAGACGATGCGTATGCACTACCGTGGTCAGCATTCAAGCACTTGATGAACGAGAAGTACCGTCCCAGAACCAAGGTCAATAAGCTCAAGACAGAACTTAGAGGGTTACGAACCCAAGGATTTGATATTACCACGTACAAAAGACGATTCACAGACTTGTGCCTATTGTGTCAGGGAGCGTTCGAAGATGAGGAAGAGAAGATCGACGCGTTTGTGAAAGGATTACCGGAAAGAATCCAAGAAGATATAAGTTCACACGAGCCCGCCTCCATACAACAGGCATGTAGAATAGCTCACAAACTAGTGAACCAGATTGAAGAAAGAATTAAAGAACAGACTGCTGAAGAGGCTAATGTGAAGCAAGTCAAAAGAAAGTGGGAGGAAAACGGTGATAAGAATCACCGATACAACAACAACAGCAATTACAA
The DNA here is from genome assembly GCF_046630445.1 of Rutidosis leptorrhynchoides. Taxonomy (NCBI): domain Eukaryota; kingdom Viridiplantae; phylum Streptophyta; class Magnoliopsida; order Asterales; family Asteraceae; genus Rutidosis; species Rutidosis leptorrhynchoides. The sequence continues at coordinate 74,729,730 of NC_092340.1, read as the reverse complement.
CAATAATCGCAACAACTACCCAACAATCGCAACATCAATCGCAACTACAACAAACGGCCCAACAACAATAACAACAACAACAACAACAACAACAGCAACTACAACAATCATCCCAACAATAATAATAACCGCAACAACAACAACAATCAGAAGCAGCTATGCCAAAGGTGTGAAAAGTATCACTCGGGGTTCTGCACCAAATTTTGTAACAAGTGTAAAAGAAATGGTCATAGCGCGGCGAAGTGTGAGGTCTACGGACCAGGGGTTAACAGAACGAAAGGCACAAATGGTGTCGGAACGAGTAATGGCGGAGCAAGTTATGCCAATGTAGTTTGTTATAAATGTGAAAAATCGGGCCACATTATTAGAAATTGCCCGAACCAGGAGAACACGAATGGATAAGTCCGCGGAAGAGTTTTCAATATTAATGCGGCAGAGGCACAGGAAGACCCGGAGCTTGTTACGGGTACGTTTCTTATTGACAATAAATCTGCTTACGTTTTATTTGATTCGGGTGCGGATAGAAGCTATATGAGTAGAGATTTATGTGCTAAATTAAGTTGCCCATTGACGCCTTTGGATAGTAAATTTTTACTCGAATTAGTAAATGGTAAATTAATTTCAGCAGATAATATATGTCGGAATCGAGAAATTAAACTGGTTAGCGAAACATTTAAGGTTGACTTGATACCAGTAGACTTAGGGAGTTTTGATGTGATAATCGGTATGGACTGGTTGAAAAAAGTGAAAGCAGAGATCGTTTGTTACAAAAATGCAATTCGCATTATACGAGAAAAAGGAAAACCCTTAATGGTGTACGGAGAAAAGGGAAACACGAAGCTACATCTTATTATTAATTTGAAGGCACAAAAACTAATAAGAAAAGGTTGCTATGCTGTTCTGGCACACGTCGAGAAAGTACAAACTGAAGAAAAGAGCATCAATGATGTTCCCGTCGCAAAAGAATTTCCCGATGTATTTCCGAAAGAATTACCGGGATTACCCCCACATCGATCCGTCGAATTTCAAATAGATCTTGTACCAGGAGCTGCACCAATAGCTCGTGCTCCTTACAGACTCGCACCCAGCGAGATGAAAGAACTGCAAAGTCAATTACAAGAACTTTTAGAACTTGGTTTCATTCGACCAAGCACATCACCATGGGGAGCTCCTGTTTTGTTTGTCAAGAAGAAGGATGGTACATTTAGGTTGTGTATTGACTAGAAAGAGTTGAACAAACTTACCATCAAGAACCGCTACTCACTACCGAGAATCGACGACTTATTTGATCAACTACAAGGCTCGTCTGTTTATTCAAAGATTGACTTACGTTCCAGGTATCATCAAATGCGGGTGAAAGAAGATGATATTCCAAAGACTGCTTTTAGGACGCGTTATGGTCATTACGAGTTTATGGTTATGCCGTTTGGATTGACTAACGCACCAGCTGTGTTCATGGACCTTATGAACCGAGTGTGTGGGCCATATCTTGACAAGTTTGTCATTGTTTTCATCGATGACATACTTATTTACTCAAAGAATGATCAAGAGCACGAAGAACATTTGAGAAAAGTGCTAGAAGTATTGAGGAATGAAAAACTGTACGCTAAGTTTTCAAAGTGTGCATTTTGGTTGAAAGAAGTTCAATTCCTCGGTCACATAGTGAACAAAGAAGGTATCCAGGTGGACCCTGCAAAGATCGAAACCGTTGAAAAGTGGGAAACCCCAAAAACTCCGAAGCATATACGTCAATTTTTAGGATTGACTGGTTACTACAGAAGATTCATCCAAGATTTCTCCAAAATAGCAAAACCCTTGACTGCATTAACGCATAAAGGGAAGAAATTTGAATGGAAGGATGAATAAGAGAAGGGGTTTCAATTATTGAAGAAAAAGCTAACTACGGCACCTATATTGTCATTGCCTGAAGGGAATGATGATTTTGTGATTTATTGTGACGCATCAAAGCAAGGTCTCGATTGTGTATTAATGCAACGGACGAAGGTGATTGCTTATGCGTCTAGACAATTGAAGATTCACGAGCAAAATTATATGACGCATGATTTGGAATTAGGCGCGGTTGTTTTTGCATTAAAGACTTAGAGGCACTACTTATATGGGGTCAAAAGTATTATATATACCGACCACAAAAGTCTTCAACACATATTTAATCAGAAATAACTGAATATGAGGCAGCGTAGGTGGATTGAATTATTGAATGATTACGACTTTGAGATTCGTTACCACCCGGGGAAGGCAAATGTGGTAGCCGACGCCTTGAGCAGGAAGGACAGAGAACCCATTCGAGTAAAATCTATGAATATCATGATTGACACTAACCTTACTACTCAAATAAAGGAGGCGCAACAAGGAGTTTTAAAAGAAGGAAATTTAAAGGATGAAATACCCAAAGGATCGGAGAAGCATCTTAATATTCGGGAAGACAGAACTCGGTATAGGGCTGAAAGGATTTGGGTACTTAAATTTGGAGATATGAGAGAAATGGTACTTAGAGAAGCTTATAAAACCAGATACTCAATACATCCTGGAACGGGGAAGATGTACAAGGATCTTAAGAAACATTTTTGGTGGCCGGGTATGAAAGCCGATGTTGCTAAATACGTAGGAGAATGTTTAACGTGTTCTAAGGTCAAAGCTGAGCATCAGAAACCATCAGGTCTACTTCAATAACCCGAAATCCCGAAATGGAAATGGGAAAATATTACCATAGATTTCATCACTAAATTGCCAAGGACTGCAAGTGGTTTTGATACTATTTGGGTAATAGTTGATCGTCTCACCAAATCAGCACACTTCCCGCCAATAAGAGAAGATGACAAGATGGAGAAGTTAGCACGACTATATTTGAAGGAAGTCGTCTCCAGACATGGAATACCAATCTCTATTATCTCTGATAGGGATGGCAGATTTATTTCAAGATTCTGGCAGACATTACAGCAAGCATTGGGAACTCGTATAGACATGAGTACTGCCTATCATCCACAAACTGATGGGCAGAGCGAAAGGACGATACAAACGCTTGAAGACATGCTACGAGCTTGTGTTATTGATTTCGTAAACAGTTGGGATCGACATCTACCGTTAGCAGAATTTTCCTACAACAACAGCTACCACTCAAGCATTGAGATGGCGTCGTTTGAAGCACTTTATGGTAGAAAGTGCAGGTCTCCGATTTGTTGGAGTGAAGTGGGGGATAGACAGATTACGGGTCCGGAGATAATACAAGAAACTACCGAGAAAATCATCCAAATTCAACAAAGATTGAAAACCGCCCAGAGTCGACAAAAGAGCTACGCGGACTTTAAAAAAAAGATATAGAGTTTGAAATTGGAGAAATTGTCATGATTAAGGTTTCACCTTGGAAAGGCGTTGTTCGATTTGGTAAACGGGGGAAACTAAATCCAAGGTACATTGGACCATTCAAGATTATAGATCGTGTCGGACCAGTAGCTTACCAACTGGAGCTACCTCATCAACTCGTGGCTGTACATAACACTTTCCACGTCTCAAATTTTAAGAAATGTTTTGCTAAAGAAGATATCACTATTCCGTTGGACAAAATCCAAATAAATGAAAAACTTCAATTCATTGAAGAACCCGTCGAAATAATGGATCGTGAGGTTAAGAGACTTAAACAAAACAAGATACCGATTGTTAAGGTTCGATGGAATGCTTATAGAGGATCCGAGTTCACCTGGGAGCGTGAAGATCAGATGAAGAAGAAATACCCACATTTAATTCCAGAAGATATGTCAACACCTCCAACTGCTTAAAATTTCGGGACGAAATTTATTTAACGGGTAGGTACTGTAGTGACCCGAACTTTTCCATGTTTATATATATTAAATAAAATTGTTATTTACATGATTAAGTGTTTCCAACATGTTAAGCAATCGAACTTGTTAAGACTTGATTAATTGAAATAGGTTTCATATAGACAATTGACCACCCAAGTTGACCGGTGATTCACGAACGTTAAAACTTGTAAAAACTATATGATGACATATATATGGTTATATATATAGTTAACATGATATTATGATAAGTAAACATATCATTAAGTATATTAACAATGAACTACATATGTAAAAACAAGACTACTAACTTAATGATTTTGAAACGAGACATATATGTAACGATTATCGTTGTAACGACATTTAATGTATATATATCATATTAAGAGATATTCGTACATCATAATATCATGATAATATAATAATTTAAAATCTCTTTTGATATTATAAACATTGGGTTAACAACATTTAACAAGATCGTTAACCTAAAGGTTTCAAAACAACACTTACATGTAACGACTAACTAACGATGACTTAACGACTCAGTTAAAATGTATATACATGTAGTATTTTAATATTTATTCATACACTTTTGAAAGACTTCAAGACTCTTATCAAAATACTTCTACTTAATAAAAATGCTTACAATTACATCCTCGTTCAGTTTCATCAACAATTCTACTCGTATGCACCCGTATTCGTACTCGTACAATACACAGCTTTTAGATGTATGTTCTATTGGTATATACACTCCAATGATTAGCTCTTAGCAGCCCATGTGAGTCACCTAACACATGTGGGAACCATCATTTGGCAACTAGCATGAAATATCTCATAAAATTACAAAAATATGAGTAATCATTCATGACTTATTTACATGAAAACAAAATTACATATCCTTTATATCTAATCCATACACCAACGACCAAAAACACCTACAAACACTTTCATTCTTCAATTTTCTTCATCTAATTGATCTCTCTCAAGTTCTATCTTCAAGTTCTAAGTGTTCTTCATAAATTCCAAAAGTTCTAGTTTCATAAAATCAAGAATACTTCCAAGATTGCAAGTTTACTTCCAAGTTTTCTAAATCCATTCCAAGTAATCATCCAAGATCAAGAAACCTTTGTTACTTACAGTAGGTTATCTTTCTAATACAAGGTAATAATCATATTCAAACTTTAATTCAATTTCTATAACTATAACAATCTTATTTCGAGTGGAAATCTTACTTGAAATTGTTTTCGTGTCATGATTCTGCTTCAAGAACTTTCAAGCCATCCAAGGATCCTTTGAAGCTAGATCTATTTTTCTCATTTCCAGTAGGTTTATCCAAGGAACTTGAGGTAGTAATGATGTTCATAACATCATTCGATTCATACATATAAAGCTATCTTATTCGAAGGTTTAAACTTGTAATCACTAGAACATAGTTTAGTTAATTCTAAACTTGTTCGCAAATAAAAGTTAATCCTTCTAACTTGAATTTTAAAATCAACTAAACACATGTTCTATATCTATATGATATGCTAACTTAATGATTTAAAACCTGAAAACACGAAAAACACCGTAAAACCTGATTTACGCCGTCGTAGTAACACCGCGGGCTGTTTTGGGTTAGTTAATTAAAAATTATGATAAACTTTGATTTAAAAGTTGTTATTCTGGGAAAATAATTTTTATTATGAACATGAAACTATATCCAAAAATTATGGTTAAACTCAAAGTGGAAGTATGTTTTCTAAAATGGTCATCTAGACGTCGTTCTTTCGACTGAAATGACTACCTTTACAAAAACGACTTGTAACTTATTTTTCTGACTATAAACCTATACTTTTTCTGTTTAGATTCATAAAATAGAGTTCAATATGAAACCATAGTGATTTGATTCACTCAAAATGGATTTAAAATGAAGAAGTTATGAGTAAAACAAGATTGGATAATTTTTCTCATTTTAGCTACGTGAAAATTGGTAACAAATCTATTCCAACCATAACTTAATCAACTTGTATTGTATATTATATAATCTTGAGATACCATAGACACGTATACAATGTTTTGACCTATCATGTCGACACAACTATATATATTTTGGAACAACCATAGACACTCTATATGTGAATGTTGGAGTCAGCTATACAGGGTTGAGGTTGATTCCAAAATATATATATAGTTTGAGTTGTGATCAATACTGAGATACGTATACACTGGGTCGTGGATTGATTCAAGATAATATTTATCGATTTATTTCTGTACATCTAACTGTGGACAACTAGTTGTAGGTTACTAACGAGGACAGCTGACTTAATAAACTTAAAACATCAAAATGTATTAAAAGTTTTGTAAATATATTTTGAACATACTTTGATATATATGTATATATTCTTATAGGTTTGTGAATCAACCAGTGGCCAAGTCTTACTTCCCGACGAAGTAAAAATCTGTGAAAGTGAGTTATAGTCCCACTTTTAAAATCTAATATTTTTGGGATGAGAATACATGCAGGTTTTATAAATGATTTACAAAATAGACACAAGTACGTGAAACTACATTCTATGGTTGAATTATCGAAATCGAATATGCCCCTTTTTATTAAGTCTGGTAATCTAAGAATTAGGGAACAGACACCCTAATTGATGCGAATCCTAAAGATAGATCTATTGGGCCGAACAAACCCCATCCAAAGTACCGGATGCTTTAGTACTTCGAAATTTATATCATATCTGAAGGGTGTCCCGGAATGATGGGGATATTCTTATATATGCATCTTGTTAATGTCGGTTACCAGGTGTTCACCATATGAATGATTTTTATCTCTATGTATGGGATGTGTATTGAAATATGAAATCTTGTGGTCTATTGTTACGATTTGATATATATAGGTTAAACCTATAACTCACCAACATTTTTGTTGACGTTTAAAGCATGTTTATTCTCAGGTGAATACTAAGAGCTTCCGCTGTTGCATACTAAAATAAGGACAAGATTTGGAGTCCATGTTTGTATGATATTGTGTAAAAACTGCATTCAAGAAACTGATTTCGATGTAACATATTTGTATTGTAAACCATTATGTAATGGTCGTGTGTAAACAGGATATTTTAGATTATCATTATTTGATAATCTACGTAAAGCTTTTTAAACCTTTATTTATGAAATAAAGGTTATGGTTTGTTTTAAAATGAATGCAGTCTTTGAAGAACGTCTCATATAGAGGTCAAAACCTCGCAACGAAATCAATTAATATGGAACGTTTTTAATCAATAAGAACGGGAAATTTCAATTGGTGTAATTGTTAACAGATTACACGCAGTCGATAACCTGGTTTATTTATTAAACAAAGTATTAAGACCTTGTTACAGTTCGAATCCCCAATTAGTTGGAATTTTGACTTCGGGTATAAGGATAATTTGACGAAGACTCTCACACTTTATAATTATGACCGATGGACTATTATAAAAAAACCAGATGGACATATCGAATAATCCAGGACAAAGGACAATTAACCCATGATAATAAATTAAAATCAACACGTCAAACATCATGATTAAGGAAGTTTAAATAAGCATAATTCCTTTATTTTATATCTCATCGTACTTTTAATTAACGCAATTTTATATATCGTCATTTTAGTTATCGCACTTTTAATTATCGCACTTTATTTATTGTCATTTACTTTACGCTTTAAATTAAGTTGTATTTATATTTAATATTTTACATTAGGTTTTAATTGTGACTTAAGACATAAAATCGACAAACCGGTCACTAAACGGTAAAAACCCCCCCTTTTATAATAATAATAATATTACTTATATATATATATATATATATATATATATATATATATATATATATATATATATATATATATATATATATATATATATATATATATATATTGATACAAATATAGTTTAAAATAAATATAGCATTAAACTCAGCTAGCTCCCTGCGGAACGAACCGGACTTACTAAAAACTACACTACTTTACGATTAGGTACACTGTCTATAGTGTTGTAGCAAGGTTTAGGTATATCCACTCTATAAATAAATAAATATAACTATTTCGTATACACCTCGCATAGCATCAAGTATTTTTGGCGCCGCTGCCAGGGACACTTAACGTCGAAGCGAAACGCTATAAAAAAATTTAAATTAAGTTTTAATTTATTTTTGTAAAAATACGTTTTAAATATTAAAAGCAAAAATATAAAAAAAATAATAATATATATCTATTTAAGTGTTTAAAAAGAAAATATAAAATATAAAAGTATTTTTTTTAGTTCTTAAAAATATATAAGTTTATTTTAATAAATTTTACTTGTAGTAATTTGTAAAGATTATTAAGTAAAAAGTAAAAAAAAAAAAAAAGAACCTGCGATTTTTGAACCTGCATACCCATCTGAGCCTGCTGGTCATGCGACCGCATGAAGATATAACCCTCAGTTCATGCGACCGTATGAACTGAGGTGACAGGTCTGAATCCTTGGACGTACGATTAGGGTTTGATTATTAATAATAATTATAATTAATTAATTAAACTAGGGTTTAGTTATTTAATATTTAGTTTTAGTTTTTAATTAAATTTGTACTTTTAAATTTTAATTAGTTATATAGATTAGTACTTTTATAAAATATAATATAAAACTAATATTTTCATAAAATTGTATTTTTATCACATTAGTTTATTTTTATAATTTGTACCTTTTTAATCGTTTATTCGTAATATTTGTATTTTTCGTTCGTAATTAGTTTTAAGGCTAGTATTTTGCCGTAGTTTATTTTTATTTTTAGATTTCTAAGATTTGCCGTAAAATCCCTTAAGTGCTTTTTCTTTAGATTAAGATTTAGGTCCTTTAGAACTTTGCGACGCCATTTATAAATTTTAGTACCTTTTAGGTTTCGACGCGCTACTTTCTTATTATTATTTTTCGACGCTTATTTTTCGACTTCTTATTTTTCGACGCGCTTTTTCTTTTTCATTTCGACGCTCTAGTTTTTAGGAAATAGAATTTTATTTATTTTCTTCAAATTTCGACGAAAAATTATTTTAAGTGGTTAAATTGATAGACATCCAAAATTTTCTGATTCGTAGTAATAGTTGGATTTGTTATTGGTGAGTTGTGGGTTTCCGATTTAAAGGGTCCTGGCTACCTGCTGCATCTATTGGCTATTCGAAACGTGGGCAAAATCAGAAAAGTCTATTAATTTGATAACTTATATAAAATTTTTTATAACTAATAAGATATTCTGTGAATGCACCGAGCAAAACGTTCACCACCTTTCATACGTTCACCACCTGTAACTCGATCAAGACATCTAACCAACATTGTCGCCGTTGATTTTTCTTTAGAATCGTCATCTAGTCAACCAAGTACTCCGATTCAAATTTTCAATAATCCATTTTTTGAACCCGACCTCACAATTGAGAATCCGGAGGATATTCAGGGACAATTCAGAGATCCTGAACCACTAATCATTCTTCCTGAACCACAAATCACTCAACCAGAGATTGTCGAGGAAGAAACCATTAAGTCAGAATCCTCTAGTGATTCAGATTCAACAAATTCAATCATGGAAAATCTGGAACCTCTAAGTATGGAAGACCGAATGAGGGCTAAATGCACTAGCCAAGGTCACGCAATTACTCAACCAGACATTAATGCGCCAGATTATAAAATCAAAGGACAAATCCTACACATGGTAACTAATCAATGCCAATTTAGTGGTGCGCCGAAGGAAGATCCAAATGAACATCTTCGTACCTTTAATAGGATCTGTACTCTATTCAAAATCAGAGAAGTTGAGGATGAACAGATCTATCTCATGTTATTTCCCTGGACTTTAAAGGGAGAAGCCAAAGATTGGTTAGAATCGTTACCTGAAGGGGCAATTGATACATGGGATGTCTTAGTTGAAAAATTTCTTAAACAATTCTTTCCGGCATCTAAAGCTGTGAGACTTCAAGGAGAAATTGTTACATTCATGCAAAAGTCAAATGAAACTTTATATGAGGCGTGGACAATATTTGGAAAGTTGTTGAGAGGATGTCCTCAACATGGTTTAGACATGAGATGACCCGTCCTAATCCATAAGGATGAATACAATAACATATGATTACATTGCAAGGTATTTGACCTCTAAATGAGACATTTTACAAACATTGCATTCATTTTTAGAAGACAAACTTTCATTACAATGAAAGTTGATGGGCATGCATACTATTTCATAATATATCCAACTATAATTGACTTAATCATAATCTTGATGAACTCAATGACTCGAATGCAACGTCTTTTGAAATATGTCATGAATGACTCTAAGTATTATCTCTAAAATGAGCAAATGCACAGCGGAAGATTTCTTTCTTACCTGAGAATAAACATGCTTTCAAGTGTCAACCAAAAGGTTGGTGAGTTCATAAGTTTATTGTAAACAATAAAATTCATCATTTTGATAGATCACAAGATTCAAATACAGTACACCTATCTCGTGTACGAAACCATTTTCATAAATCTTAGTAACCGTACACATATCTCGTGTACAAAAATATCATACACATAACCTGTGTATAAAATCATTCTCTCGATACATAACATTAGCTTTTCATTCATTGCTTGGCTTAGTAACCGACCTTAACATATAATGCTCATCAATAATATCCCCAAAAACAGAACATCTCGTCTGTATAATATTTAAACTTCGAAGTACTAAACACCACGCCCACTAGCTCTTCCGTCTAGTGAACATTCTGGGTGGGAGTGTTAAACCCGGTAGCTACCTTTAGGATTCGCGTGAATTAGGGCCATACCGGATTCTAATTTTTAGGTTACCAAGCAATAATAATCAGGGAAAAAATATTCACAACAATTAGTGGCAATTATCACGTCCAACTAATTCAATAATAATCCACAGAACTTCTGTCTGCATAATAATTCATTTGAGGAATGTTTTGCTTGTGTCTATCTCGTCAAACATTTATAAAAGCATTTCATGTATTCGCAGTTCAAAATATATTTCAAAAGCATTTAATAAATCAGTTGTAAAAACATCGCATGTATTCTCAGTCTCAAAAATGTAAAGAGTAAAAGGGAATCAAATGAACTCACTATACTGTATTTTGTAGTAAAAATACATATGACGGCATTGAATAAGTGTGGGGTTGGCCTCGGATTTACGAACCTATATTGTTCATATATATATTAGAACACATACACGTAGTCGAACAATTTCATATATTATATATTATATATTTAATTTGTATAATATATTTGAAAATGATTATTATTTGTATAGTTTTATATAACTATATATTTTTAAAATACTTAATTGATTATATATATGAATATTTATTTAAAGATTGTTAATATAATTAATATTCATATGTAATGTTACGTATAAATATATTTTTACATCAATAGTAATAAAAGTTGTGTTTGATTATAATGATAATATCAATAATAATAATAATACTGATGATAATAATAATTATAGTAGTAATAATAAATATAGTGATAAAAATAGCAATAATGTCTCTAAAAATGATACTAATAATAATCCTAATATTAATTGAAATTATAATTTTTATAAAAAAATGTTATTTGTAATAATAATATTAATGATACTTATTTATACTAATGATAACAATAATTGTAATACTTATAACTATAATTATGATAATAATAATACTAATGATAACCATAATAATCATAATAATAACAATACTAATAATAATAATAATAATAATAATAATAATAATAATAATAATAATAATAATAACAATATTAATAATAATAATAATAATAATACTAATAATAATAATAATAATAATAATAATAATAATAATAATAATAATAATAATAATAATAATAATAATAATAATAATAATAATAATAATAATAATAATAATAATAATCAAATACTACATTAAAGGGATTTCCAAAAAAATGCTTCCAACCGAGCTCGAACTCGAGACCTCTCGGTTAACATAAACACGCCCAACCATTGCACTGTTTCTTAATATCTGATTAAATTTTCAGATTAATTCTATTAAACCCATTTCTGACTGTCTTCTTCTTCATCATCTAATGAATCATCATCACCATAATTACCATTCTTATGTATTACGAATCATCACCAAGCCTATCTATATTCTCGGCCCAACACATAAACAAACATGGCCCAAGTATTCACAAATTTTCACGGCCCAAGTTTATATCAAGACTATACTAGCCCAAAACATAACAGTCCAAGTCCAAAGCCCATCATAGTTCAACAGCAGGTTATTTAAAAAAAAAAACTTTGCAGCAGCCTAGGATCGAACCGGGGACCTATCGCTAAACATCACACCAACGAAACCACTCAACCAAGCTTGTTTTTCTAAAATAATCTTATTCGCTAAAAATATAACCCGTATTAATCTGTTTACTTCTTTCTCTTAATCAAAACCAAACATCAGCTTTATTATCCTACATCATCATCGTCTCTCATCTTCACCATCACAGTATCATTATCGTGCATCATCATTATATCATCACTTATCATCAATCCTCCATTCACTAATCATCATCGTACTTATTAACTATCATTATCACTATAATCTTAATCATCAATATCATAATGATCGTAACCTTCAACATATCATTATCATCATCATTAATACATCATCATTTTCAACATCCATAACCATCATCATCATCATTTATATAATTGTAAACATCACGGTTTCATCGTCTTCTTTATCAATATCACCATCATCATCGATTTCATCATCTTCTTTTAACTGTTCATCATCTTCAACTTTCATCATCATCATTATACATCTTCATTATTACGTTGCATAATCATCACCTACATGTACGTCATGATCATGATCATCTTTTCTGTTTCATCGAGAGAGAGAGAGAGAGAGAGAGAGAGAAAATACAACGAATAGTTAGCGGTGGTAGTTAGATTAGTTGGAATACAACAGCGTTTAGTAACAGTAGAGAAAAGTCTTAGTGTGTGTTTTTCGACCGGAACAGAAGGAAGAAACATAGATGGAAACGAGAGGAAAATTATAATAAAGTTGATGATTGTGGTGGTGTTTTTGTAGTGGTTATGGTTGTTGTGGGTGGTGAATAACAGTAGCAAACAGGGACAATAGCTACAGCGCATTTAGGGTGGTTTGTGGTTATGTTTGGTGACCAAAAACAGCAGAAAAAGACTACCACAGAAGGAGGTGATGAAGCTAGAAAATAGCAATTGCAAAACAAAAAATTTGATGGCGGTTTGCTGTTGTAATTGGTCTGGGATCGTAAGGGGTGGTGTGGTGGTTGTAGAGTGGTGGGAGTAAGGGTGGCTACTATCAAGTGGTGGCGGAATAGATTGAAGAAGAGGGAAGAATACCTCCGTTGATCGAGTAGCTATATACTCATATATATCCATATATAATTTTAACATTAATATTTAATAATATTTAATAATAATAATAATTGTGGATTGGAAGTCAAAAAGTTGCATAGTAAATGAAATCACATGATACATGGCCGCCCCTCATTTGGCATATGGTGCCGACAGTTTTTACGGGGCGTGTCCATTGCTAAACTGTTAACGTATAAAAGTTTTCCTAAAAATCTCAAATTTTTAAATCCAGTTCATTTAATTATTTCAATCATTTACTGTTCAAAACCTGATCAAAAAGGTTCAAAAATTATTTATTTTCTGTTCCAAGTTATATGTACGGAGTACTAATATTTATACTTAAAAAGGTAAAAATATTTTTAACAAATTTAAAGTCTTCGTAATTGATTTACAGTTTAATTTTTATTTTAAATCTTCATAAACTTGTATTAGATCTATATGAACACTGGCGAAACGTAAACCGAGTATTATAATTGTTCACTATTTATGTTTGATATCATTAATTTTTAATATATTTTCTTTCTATAATAGAAACGGTTTTAAATAACAAGTTTAACTACTAAAATAAATATGTTATATATTTTTAAACCATTTGATTTAATATAATTTTATATATTTACAAGTAATATTTATATACATAATTATTATATATATATATATATATATAATAGTTTGCATTACATTTCCTATTATTTTATATATTTATTTCCAACAATTAAATCATATATTATTTCAAATAATATTTCAAATTATTATATATATATATACAATTAATTGTTTGTGAATCGTCGGAAACAGTCAAAGGTCAAATGAATGCAAGGAAACAGTTCAAAAATTTTGAGACTCAACCTAATAGACTTTTCTTATCGTGTAAAAACATATAAAGATTAAATTTAAATTTGGTCGGAAACTTCCGGGTCGTCACAAGACACTTATCAAATAGTACAAATATTCTACCAAGGATGCGATATTACTACACGAAAAGACATCGATATAGCAGCTGGTGGTTCCATTATGAAGAAAACCGCAACTGAAACTTACAAAATTATTGATAACACTTGATAGGTCAGATCATGTTGAGATTGAGAGAAAAGATAAGATAGAGTGAGATTCGGTATATAGGAAGAAGACTCGGTATGAGAGAGAATCGGTAAAATTACATTCCACAGCTTCTAGAACTAGGTTACAATGCAATGGCTATCTAATTAGGACTACCTAGGTTCCTTATATAGCCCTCTTCTAAGGAACCTTCATTTAAACTTAATTCACATTAACACTATACAACTTCGGGGTCCTAACAATCTCCCCCTTAGTGTTAAATGTGAACTTTACAATATAATCATATTGAAAACATCTAAAGGAACTTTGTTCCTCTGAAGTGAACTTTAGATTTGAATCCCTTGAGATTCTCATATCTTCGTATATTCACTCTTGTTTTGAGATGACTTTTCAATCTTGTGAGAATGTATTTGACAATCTCATTATCTTCAGTTGAATAGCAGTTATTGATCAGTCTCCATCTCATGTATTTGAAAGCATACATCAACGTTTCGTCTGAGTATCTTCTGAAATCTGAGACTCTGATGAAGATCTTTGTATAGTGAGAATTGACAAATGCAAACCCATATGGACAGTCGCTCACTTCAAGTAAGGACATGTATCTTAGCTCTTCAATCACTTGATTTGGCGGTTTGATTCCGAGCTTTTTGTGTCCAGATTCCAAACCCATTTGAAAATCATGAACAGACATCCATCTCATCGAATCAAGAATAAACTTGTAGACTGCCTTCATTGCAGTAGCATGATAAGTTGTTGCAGATTCATTCAAGTTAATCAAATAATTGTAAATGAAAATAATGTCGTCCATCTTCAGTTTATCAAAATCCGCTTCTGAAAACTGATAATCCTCATCATCCATTCTTGTAACTTGAAACAATGGCATCTTCACTTCATCCTTATTA
Source organism: Rutidosis leptorrhynchoides (assembly GCF_046630445.1). Lineage (NCBI taxonomy): Eukaryota > Viridiplantae > Streptophyta > Magnoliopsida > Asterales > Asteraceae > Rutidosis > Rutidosis leptorrhynchoides. The sequence continues at coordinate 74,714,552 of NC_092340.1, read as the reverse complement.
ATCATCAAAATCTTTTTTATGCTTTTGATCTCTGAATTCCGCTGAATTTGAAGTTTCTCTTCATTCTTCAATTTGAATTTATTGCGAACACTCAGATAAGCTTTGAGATATTCTGGCTTCTTATGATATTTCCATGCACCCAGAACACTCATTGATGCAGAAAGGACAAGATCAGAATCACCATAGATTCTATATGATTGTTGTTCAATGAATGGTGAATGAAGAATCGTTTTCTCTTCATCCTCACTAAGTTGGTAATCAGCATCACGCTCAAGAACAATCTCTGCAGTTTGAAATGGAACATTCAAATCAGGAGGAGTCATAGTATCTTCTTTGCCATTAGAGAAAATCTCCTTTTCGAAGTGTATTCCAAATTCATCAGTTGGAGATGTCAAGTTAACAAATTGATGATCATTGAATTCATTGGCGATACTCGATGACCCCTTCAAAATATCTTCAATGTTGTCAAAATTTTGATTGTTCTCTTGAGATGACTTATTCTCTGATTGATCAGCTGTATCCATAATCATTAACATCCCTGAGTCACCCTCTCTCTGACTTTCTGATTCATCTAGAAAACTTTCACACTACTGGATTTCCTCAATTTCATCACTACCGAAATCAGATATATCAACAACATGTTTATCCTTCTGTTGACTCGATGTACCAGCTTCATAACCAATGGACCGATGACCACTTTGTCTATTCTCCCCCTCATGAAGATTGTCGGGATCGAAATCATCATGATCATGCATGTGAATTGGTCCAGGTGACTTGCATGGAGAGAAAGGATACACTATCCTTGCTTGCTCAAGGTAAATCATCATATTCTCACGAACTTCATCAAGATCAGTCCATTTAGCAAACTCAGCAAGATAGAGCTCCTCTACCTCATTGTTAGAGAGATACTATAATCCATATCTATTTGAAATCTGAGAAGGTGACCTAGTTGGTGAAACAACGGTGTAACCATGAACAAAAGCAGCATCAGCAGCATCTGTTGAAGGCGATGTCGATGGAAGTGTGTGAGTTGCCGTGAGAGCAGGTAAGGATGATTGTGCGGTATTATTCTTATATGTAGGGCTGTACATACTACTAGTCAGATTCGTGATATCCTCTTCTGATGGAGGTTGGGTAACAACCGGAGTTGTCACCGGCGAAGTTTCTTTCGAAGCATCCGCCTCCATGACTTTAGTCTCATGGGACTCTGACAGAGTAGCAGAACTACCTGTCGGTTTAGCTCTCGCAGAGATATTACTATCTCCGACTCCTGAAATCATTGATATACCATGAGGTGGCAAATCTCTTTCAGTTAAAGACTCTTCCTCCAGACCCTGAGATTCAGAATCCGGAAGAGAAGTGGTTTGATCCAATGAATCACTTTCATGAATCAAGGGATCAGTCTGCTGGAAGTCTGATAAATATCCCGAAGGATTGTCATATTGACTCGTTTCCATGGGACGCGGCAGATCTCCCTCATCAAGATAAGCCGGACCTCGAGACCCTGTTGTACGTTGAGGCACAGGAGGATTTCCAGCCGATATGCAGGGTGCCTTTTCAAGATTTTTCGGCTCCCCTTCGGCCGTTCTGGACTTCAATGATTGAGTTTCCTCAATCGATTGAGTCAATGCAGACTTTACTGCAGAGGAAGACTTTACTTCCTTAGATGCCGAAGCACCTTGCTTTGTAGGATTTATTCTTAAGTCCTGTCTAGATTGGATGGGCTTAGTGGCCTTTTTACCATCCGTGCATTTAGATCTCTTGCCTACCGAAACTTGCGCTTCATTTAGCGTAGGGCTTACTGTTATTATTGGATGTGATACGGAAATGGGTGAAGGTGACCTAATTGGCTCTAGGTCTTGGTCCGTATCACCAACGGTTGTAGTAACTGTTTGGCAGAGGATAGGTGTCGAAGTCCTAGATCTAGTTACTCATTGGGTTGGCGGAGTCTGAATCATCTCATCAGGTATATATCGAGTTCTCTTAGGAGAATGTTCGGGAGACGATTCAGATGTTGTTGTTGAAGTGTCGGTGTCACTGCTCACTTCGGGTGTTGTGGAAAGGGTTGGTTCAATCCTAGTTGGACTAAGTTCCCTGATCCTCACAGGTTGAGCTTGGTGTGATGCCCTAGATCGTTTAAGGTTCACCCTAAGTGGAGGATTAGCTAGCTCGGGTGGTTGAACTACATGTTCCTCTACAACCTCTGGGGCTGGAACCGCGGCGGGTTCAACTTGTTCTTGTTGTACCTGGTTCGGAAGAGGTATTGCTACAGCCTCAAAATAAGAACGCATACGAGCGTCTTGGGGTTCAGCTAGCCTCACTAGCTAATTTGGAATCGGCGCAGTGAATTGATTATCAGATACCATCGGGGTATTCATCTTCAGCCCCCCAAATCGTTTCATCTGTAATCCATGTGTACCTGGTACAAATATATTTTCATTTCTGCAAGCATTTATAGCATCATGGATAAAGATACAGAAAAACCTTTCGCAAGGGATGTATGAACCCCTTGGCTTATCAACTTGAGCTTGAACCAAATCCCATATTAGTTTTGTATAGTCAGGAGCTTCTACTCTTATGAAAGAGTAGAACAACTTCAGCATAGGCACAGTCAGGCTGTCGGATCCACTCCTTATCATCAGCAAGCATCTGTTGATGATTGAGAAGATCACATACCACCTTGAGTGCAGATATTTCTTCTGAAACTTTGCCGGAGGAACATTGCGGGCTCCAACATAACCAAGATTAAATACAGATGACATCATCTGTTGAGTAGCAGGAAAAGCAGGAGCATTCTGCACAACAGGAAGTCTGAATATCCTCCTGAAATCAGCCTTAGTGATACTCCTCCTCCCTTGAACTCCTCTCAGTTGAAATTCAAAACGAGCTTGTGTTCCCTATGGATTTTCAGCAGAAGGTTGTGTAGCTTCCACAAACCTAATTGTTCTGTTAAGTAATTCCAGATCTGTTACAGGTACACTGACTGTAGAGTTTAGAGCAGGCCACAGAGTGTGTCTCTCTAGAATTGCAGTCCAGTAGTTGCAGGGAATGTTGGTTTCAGAGTTGATGAAGTGATTGTTCGTCATTTAGCTGTATAAATAAGAAATAGAAGACCACAAGATATTTAACATAAAGCATATATCTCTATTCTTATTTACCTTTGAAATCCTTTGAATATGTTTTATCTTTTATATTTTATGATTTTTATGGTTTTTCAAAGATATAAAAATCCTATATTCTCAAATATGAACAAGTAATTGACAATCATAAAATTCATATGATATTCATCACAATACAAATTCATCATGAAAAATCAATTATATAACACAAAGAATCAGAACAACACTTAGTCAATTTTTAAACACAATATCAAGCAGATTCGGTAGTCATGAAAACTTGAGATTCTGTAACCAAATAAGCTTGAGTTTTCAGATAAAAAAGATATAGAATAAACATGTAAAATCATAACCATAATCAATTAACCACTCAATTAGAAGCAGATCAACATGTTAATCGTATGAACAGACTCGGTACAGTAGACAGAACATATTCGGTAGATACAGAATCCATGAAACAATCAATTAAACATGTAATCAAGCCTGATCAAATGATAGATCAATCAATATAACTCAGAATAGACAAGAATTCATGTTAATTAACCAAATCAATTGAGTTTAATCAAAGTTTAAAAGAATACGACTCAGACTCGGTATAAACAACAGAATTTCAAAATTGAGAGTCACAATTTAGTTATTTTGATCTTTTCTGGTTGAAAAACATTTAATTATCTCAGATCTACACGAATGTAACTAAAGCAATGATAAAAATTAAATTATACCAAAGATTTGAAGAAACAGAAGAACGGATTCGGTAGATTAGGCAGATTCGGTATGTTCAATTAGACTCGGTAGGTAATTAAGCACAGTAAGAGAGTTAGTTTGACTTTGACCCTCCTTTTATAGATACCGAAGATAAAATACCGAATGGGCTTTACCGAATGGGCCTATTTTACCGAATATAGTCCACTTTTCAAAACTTTATCAATTTTAACTTCAAAATCTTAACAAATTGACTTTTCCTCTTAAAATTCATTTCAATCTTTTCATGAAAAACAATTCTGAGACAATTTTTGAAAAACTTTGAACTTACCGAATCTGTACTGTTGGATGTCAGATTCGGTATAATGCTAAAAATAGAATTTATTCAGTAAAAATAAAATATTTTTGGATTTTATCTTTTCCGATTTTTATGAATTTTTCAAAATAAGATTTGTACTTAAAAGAACTTTGAATTTGTGAACAAAGTACAAATCTTCAGTGATACCAATTGTTAAAACGGGTTGCATACTGAGATGTATACAAGCCTTAGTGAATTATTTCAGATATAAAACAAAGAATTTATGAATTCACTTTTGAAAAATAATATTTTTGAGTAATTTTCTCATTTTCTCCCTTTTTCTCCCCCTCAAAATGTGATATACAAGAATGTAAATCAGCATTTTGATAAAATTCCCAAGAAAATGAATTAACTCCCCCTTGAAATATGGTATCAATGAGTTACCTCCCCCTTTCGTAACCATTGAACAATTATATCCAGGAAGTTATCATAAATCTAAAGGCTCCCCCTTAAAAGATGATATCCAAAGCATATGAAAGAAGTTGCTCCTCCTAGAAAGTATCTACTCCCCCTAAACACAAGATCCCAAGAATAAGTCACAACAGATCTAAGGAATATCAAACACTATACTCTACCATGCCAATCTCTTTGATCAAGAACTTTAGCCTAAGTTCATCTAAGGGCTTAGTGAACATGTCAGCTAATTGCACTTTGGTAGGCACAAAGTATAACTCTACATCCCCTTTCTCTACATGGTCCTTAATGAAATGATAGCGAATATCTATGTGTTTAGTCTTAGAATGCTGGACCGGATTGCTTGTAATTGCAATAGCACTTTGTGAATCACAGTAAATTGGGGTCTTAGAAAACTTAAAGCCATAATCTGAAAGTTGAATTTGCATCCACAAAACTTGTGAACAACAATGAGCTGCAGCAATGTACTCAGACTCAGCTGTTGATAAAGACACACAGTTCTGCTTTTTGGATGACCAACCAACTAGCCTATTTCCCAACATCTGAATTGATCCATATGTGCTTTTTCTATCAACATGGCAACCGCCATGATCCGCATCAGTGTAAGCAGTGAGATTGAAATCGGATCCATGAGGATACCAGATCCCAAGGTTAGGTGTACCTTTAAGGTACTGAAAAATCCTAACAACCGCTTTGGAATGAGATTTCTTAGGGTTTGACTAAAAGCGGGCACAGACAGTTACAGCAAGTGTAATGTCAGGTCAACTTGTAGTCAGATACATTAAAGAACCAACCATGCTTCGATAAAGTGTAACATCAAAGGGTTCCCCATTAGTATCAGCATCCAGTAAAGTCCTCATTGGGGTTGTCATTGGTTTTAAAGCCGTCATTTTAAAACGTTTTAGCATATCATTGATATACTTTGTTTGACTGAGAAAAATCCCGTTTGGTAATTGTTTTACTTGTAACCTCAAAAAGAAATTTAACTGGTCAAGCATGCTCATTTCGAATTTGTTGGCCATAAGGTCACCAAATTCTTTGCATAAGGCCGGGGACGTGGAACCAAAAATAATGTCATCAACGTAAATTTGAACCAAGAGAATGTGACCGTGGTTTTTACGGATGAATAGCGTTGTATCAATCGTTCCACGAGAGAAGCCATTGTCCAGCAAATACTTTGTTAAGGTCTCGTACCATGCACGCGGTGCTTGCTTCAGACCATATAAAGCTTTCTCCAAGTAGTATACGTGATTTGGATGAATGGGATCGACAAATCCTTCTGGTTGATCAACATAGACTTCCTCTTGAAGATAACCGTTTAGAAAAGCAGTTTTGACATCCATTTGAAACACCGTAAACTTCAGATAAGAAGCAAATGCAAGGAAAAGACAAATAGCCTCAATCCTAGCAACCGGAGCAAACGTTTCGTCATAATCAATACCCTCTTGTTGTCGATATCCCTTGGCCACAAGACGTGCCTTATTCCGAACCATAATTCCATCAGAATCCTTCTTGTTCTTAAAAATCCACTTAACTCCTATTGGTCGTTGACCAGTTGGTCTTGGAACCAATCGCCATACTTTTAACCGTTCAAATTGATTGATCTCTTCTTGCATTGCAACCACCTAGTTCAGATCTAGTAAAGCTTGAACAACCGTTGTTGGTTCAATCTTACTAAGAAAGGCAGTGTATAGACACATATTCCAAGTAGCCCTTCGAGTTGAGACTGGAGCAGATGTATCACCAATAATAAGATCTATTGGATGACTTTTAGTCCATAGGTTGTGTGGAAGAGGTTGTACATCAGTGGTATCCATTGAAACATCAACCGTTGTTGACGTTGAGCCTTGATCCGCTTGATCTGATGTAACATTATCTAATGGATTCAATAGAGTATCTGGAGAAACAGCTGGAGTTGTATCAACTGATGATTCTTGAATAGGTTCAAGATTATCAATAACAGGAGATGGTAGGGAGGATGAAGAAGCAACAGGTGATTCAGTTGGTGTTGTATCTTCATCAAAAAGACTCTGTTGAGTCTCCACAGTAGTTGACTGTGACGGTGTAACTGGTACGGCTTGAACATTTGAAATCCGTTGAGGAGCATAAAGACTATCAAAAAAGATATCCAGTTCCTCTGATGTAACCGTAGGAACACCCTTCGTCGAGAAAATTGAGTTTTGCGCGGAAGAAGAAATAGCCAGGTTAGGATCGGGTTTTGAACTGAGTTGTTCAAAAGCCATTCCCAAAAATTCATCGAACTTGACATTTATGCTCTCTTTAATCGTTTTTGTCCGTTTGTGATAAACCCGATAAGCAACTTTGTTCGAAGAATAACCGAGAAATATGGCTTAATCGCCATTTGGATCAAACTTTCCGAGGCTGTCAAAATCGTTAAGCACATAGCATATACAACCAAAGATACGGAAATATTTGACATTCGGGCGTCTACCATATAATAACTCATATGGAGTTTTATCAAAACGTTTATTAACAATACAACGATTTTGGGTATTGCATGCAGTTGAAATGGCCTCCCCCCACATTTTTGGAGGTAGTTTGGAGTAAGCAAGAATCGTTCGAGCTGCTTCGCATAACGTACGATTATGTCGTTCGACTACTCCATTCTGTTGGGGGGTCCGAGCAGTAGAAAACTGATGTTCAATGCCTTGGTCTTTCAAATAACTATCAAGCAGGTCATTCTTAAATTCCGTCCCATTATCAGTCCGAATGCTCTTAACATGTTTGTTAACAGAGCGTTGAGTCTTTTTAATGAACTCAATGATAATGGCGGGGGTCTCTGAATTAGTTCGTAAAATAAAAATCCATGTAAAACGGGTATAGTCATCGACAATGACAAGCACATGTTTCTTGCCACTGAGGCTAGAAATACGCATGGGTCCACATAAGTCCATGTGCAATAATTGCAAAGACGATGAAGTACTAGGGTTTTGCTTAAGCGGATGATTAGACCGTTTCAGCTTACCCATCGCACATGATAGACACACATGATGCTTATCATAGTGAAAAGTTTGAATACCATCAACTAAGTCTTTAGAGACTAGTCGATTAATACCCTTGTAATTCAGGTGTGACATCCGATGATGCCATAACCATGAATTTTCTTTGGTAGAACGAGTAGCCAAACACATGGTTGCATGTGAAGGTGCATCATTGAGGTCAATAGTGTATAGTGAAGCACAACATTTACCAACAAGAAGATCATTTCCTTCAGTGGATTGCACCGAGCATTGTCGACGTTCAAACAGAACTTTAAGATCTCCATCGCAGAATTGACTCACACTAAATAAACTGCACCCCAAACCTTCAACATATGAAACCCGTTTGATTGTTATGCCATTTTGCACATAATCTCCGTAACCCGTTATCGCTGCAATTTCATCATTTCCAAAAGTAACCGTTCCTAGGAATTTGTCAATGAAGTTGACAAGCAAGGATTTATCGCCCGTCATGTGTCGAGAACAACTGAAATCGATATACCAAAGACAGACGTCGAAACCCTGTAAATGTGAATTTCCTAGAGTTTAGCTACCCAAAGTTTCTTGGGTCCTCTACAGTTAGTACCAGCAATAAACTTTGGATCAAAAACAAGATAATCACGTAAAGCATCATGCAGTTTAGACAATAAAGCATCATTTAAAACCACATTACATGAAGCATCATACACAATATCAAGTTTTACATCATTATCAGAAGTCTTAACACACAACTTATTCCAAGTAGATGTTTAGTTCACAAACGAAAATTGAAAAACATGAGATGATTTCCTAGGCCGACTAGCAGATTGCGTTGGTTTGGTTGCTACTTTCTTAGTCGTGGACTTAGGAACCCATACAGATTTGTAATTCAAGTTTGGATTATGACCTGTGACACAAAAAACACCTTTGTTAGTTAGACATCCAAACTTTTTTCAGTTAACACATGAGATGATTGATTTTGAAAAATTTCCAATTTGATTTTACGTTCTTTTGCATCATACTCACTTAAATCAGGTTTAGGACTTGTGTGTTGTGTGGACTTAACTGATGTCGTTAAAAGACTCGCTTTTGAAGTTTTTGTCATTGGAATCATAGGAATCTTTTCAGTTGACACAGAACCATCGGGAGAATGAACCTTTTTGACAACAAATTGAGTTGTAGAAATAACTTTTGAACCACGACTGCCAAATTGAGAACGTAGAGGATTTTTAAGAATAGTAATGGGTTTTACATCCTTAGATGTTGACGTTCCCTTTCCCTTCTTAGTAATCCCACCAATACATTCAAGCACATTGGTTTCAAGATTAGACGATTGCTTAAGTGTGTTAGCCTATTTCAGTTGAATTATCTTTTGTTTTAAGCTTTTAATCTCAAGACATAATTCTTCAGCAAAAACTATCACTTCACCCTCCTTAAAAACATAGGAACATTCTTTCTTAGGCAGTGAAGGCAATTTATCACACAGAGCAAGCATTTGTTCTAATGATTGGCACTTAAGTTACAAGTCAATATTCTCCTTTTCTAGTTGAGCTACTATACGATTCAAATTACGTACAGCAGGTAAACGCAAATAATAATCGTGCAAAGGATCAAGTTGACTTTCAAAATCTATCAAAGGTTCAATGATCGGTTCAGTATGAGGTTCTATTTTTTCATCTAAAGAATTTTGACCTAGAGATTCTGTCTCAAAGAAAACAGTTAGTTCATGTGCTAGGTCTTCACGGAAAACATTATCAGAACATGCAGGTAAAGCAGGTAGAATTGGTTTCACATCAAAAGTTGGTTCATCAAACACCTCATCTATGTTAACAATGCTAGAACTAGGTTTGTTAAACACATCATTCTTAAGCATTAAAATGTATTTCTCTAGCATGAGTGTAGGAATGTAAACCAATCTACGTGTCAGCACATAATTAGCACATTGCACATTCTTTTCAGTTTCAACAAGTTACCTTCAAGAAATCAGGATTTGATTTACCCATTTTTGCATTAATTTTCTCATACATTAAGCTAATTTGATGGTATTTTTTAGATTTACGATTAACAATAATATCATCAAAATCAGCATCAGAAGAATGCACAAAATGCGGTGGTAAACAAGCTTGAAAGTAATCAGAATGATATAATCCTGGAATCTTTTTGGAAGCTCCATCTAAGATCTTAGGATCTTCAAAACCCAACCCCCACTTTTCACCATGAATCGTTTTTGGTCTATTCATGAAAATTGTTTGTTTTGAAAGTTCCATATCCATGATAGCTTTGGATTGCTCTGTTCGATAGAGTTTTTCTTCATATCGAGCAAGTTGAGCTTTCATTAGAACAGACTCTTTTGACAACGAAGAGATTTTAGTGTCTTTTTCAATTATTTCGTTTTCCAAATGAATAATTTTGTTGTTTAGCTTTGAAAGTGTGGGTTCATGTTGGTTTTTTAAATCAAAAAGATCTTTTTCTAAGAATTGAACTTTTTCTGCAAGTCGTTCAGATTTTAAACGATAATCAGTTCGTTCGACTTTAATCGGATGAATTGTCTTTTTAAGATCTTCCAACTCAGATTCCGAGGAGTTGAGTTGGACGGTCAACTTTTGCAATTCCGATTGTAATTTGGATGAAGATGGCTTGGTCTCAGAAAGTTTGATTTTATCTTTTAAAACCTTGTTTTCAGATTTTAAGCCTTTGACTTCTTTTGACATTGAGACCAGATTATTCATCAAGTCATTTTGCATTTTTATAAAATCAGGTGAGATTTCAGTTGATTGTACCTCATCATCGTCAGATGTTGAGTCAGAATTCTCCAATACTTCCTTAGCTTTGATGAGCTTAGTCACCTTGCAAACATTTGCATGTTCCACCTCTGAGTCTGAATCATCAGTCCAGTTAAACCAAGTATCATCAAACGGTTTCAGCTCTCCCCCAGTTTCCACAATCTTAGCCATCGACATTTTCTTCTTGTAGTAGGCTGCATCCTTCTTCTTAGGCATCTTTTTCACTCACGAGAGTAATGACCAGCTTTGCCACAATTGAAACAGATTGAATCTTCCTTCTTGGAATCATCAGCACGTTGTTGTTTGGATTGATCAGCTTTCTTGTAGTACGAGGAAGATGATGAGTGTTTGCATTGATTGCTTGATTTTCCTTTAAACTTGTGTTTTTTCAAGGCGTTTGTGAACATGGCTGCCATCTTGACTAATTCAAGGTGTGAATCATCAACATCAAAAAGATTCAACTCTTCAGAATCAGTTGATTCTTCAACAAGCACTTTCTTGGACAAGCTTTTGGAAGTCGTAAAAGATTTGCTCTTCTTTTTGGCAATTAGGGGAAGAGGATCTCCCGGAGAAGACTCGTTCCTTCCTTCTTGAAGTTTAGACACCTCAGGTTGGTAATGCATAGAACTCCAACAAGCCCATGAATAGTCAACTTGTCAATCTCTTTGGTAGATCGAACAATGGTTCCATAAGGAAGCCAATCAGTATTGAGCTTGTTGAGGAATTTCATGTTGACTTCAGCATGTACTTTTACAATCGTACACCTTTTCAAATCATTGAGAACACCATTGAAACGATGGTAGGTATCCTTGAGTAGTTCTTCTGGGTCATTCTTGAAATCTTCATACAATCCCAGAGCCTTATTCAATTTAGTAACGTCTGACATGTCATAACCTTCTTGTTCTCGTTTGATCTCATACCATATATCTTTTGCAGTAGTGTTGCTATCAACATTTTCAAATAGCTCATATGGGATAGCTTGAATGACAATATTCTTAGCCTCTATGTCACCTTGAGCTCTTTCACGTTTATCACCAGAAAGTTCATAGACTGGAATTGGCATACCAGTATTCGGATGAAAATCAACAACTGGACCATCTCTTAGAGAAGCCCAAATATGTTTAGCTTTCTCACCCTTATAGTCTATGTACTAAGTAATACGATGAAGCCACTGAGTGTACTTGCCATCAAACAGCACTGGAGGTCGGGAATCTGATCCAATGATAAGAGTATCTTGTGTAGACATCTTAATTTGAGGTAGATTCGGTATAGATTCGGTATTAAACACAATCTATGATCAGGGTTCAGTATAAAATCTAACAAGAATGTCAGATTCGGTACAGTAGCAGATTCGGTAAGTGGTTCGGTACTGTAGCAGATTCGGTAACAATTCGGTAAACCAGATTCTGTATCAGAAACTGATAAGAATCACAAGTAACACACTCAAATTCGGTATGGATTCGGCAACCACACAACTTGAAGCTTCAGTACACTTAAAACCAAAGAATTAAGTGAAACCGAGATTCTGATTCGATAATTGACTCGGTAGTCAAATTCTATACAATAATATGTGTAAACTCAATCCAATTCCCTTGAATTAGATTCGGTAACCTTGCTGCACAAGAAAACAAGTTAGTAACAAACAGAATATCAATGATACCGAAGATTCAGGATACCGAATGTCAACTGTAGCAGTTGACAATACCTAGTCTAAGTCTAAAACTTAGAAATATAACAGAATCCTTTCTCAAACCACACCAATTAGCTGCGTATGAACAAACCGAATGTGATAGAATCACAAACACACCACAATCTACAACACTTAAGATGAAATTCCATTAATGAAGCAGATTCGGTATGACAGTTACGATACCGAGTGTTGATCAAATCTTTAAAACTTGAAGAATTGAAGAAATTGAACCGACAGAAATGTGATTTAACACCTCACGAACACAACTGAATCTTTAAATCTTCACAAAACACCAGAATCAAGCTTGAATTAAGCAATACCGAGAGTTTTAGCCACAAACTCTAAAAATCAACTTGATTCACCATAATTGATGTTAAAAAGCTGTAATGATGATCGAAACTCTTTCTAATAGACCTAATACACCTTCGCTGAACTTATCAAAAGAATCTGAACGTCAGATTATCAAATTTCGATAATACCGAATCTGATTCATTTTATCGAGAGTATTCCGATTCTGTTATCTACAATCTCTGGATCGATATAGTGATGTAGAATCACTTCCTGGAAGCTCTAATACCAAATGATAGGTCAGATCATGTTGAGATTGAGAGAAAAGATAAGATAGAGTGAGATTCGGTATATAGGAAGAAGACTCGGTATGAGAGAGAATCGGTAAAATTACATTCCACAGCTTCTAGAACTCGGTTACAATGCAATGACTATCTAATTAGGACTACTTAGGTTCCTTATATAGCCATCTTCTAAGGAAATTTCATTTAAGCTTAATTCACATTAACACTATACAACTTCGGGGTCCTAACAACACTGCTTCCCACTCACATGAGTGGCATCAAGAAAAAGACATCGTTAGATCATCTAAAGTGGCTAGAGCCGATTCTAGCCATGACTTTGATTCCATTTCCGCAAAGTTAGATGCTTTCGAAAGACGAATGGAAAAGATGACTAAAGATATTCACGCTATACGAATTAGTTGTGAGCAGTGTGGAGGACCACATTTGACAAAAAATTGTCTCAGTATTGAATAAACAATTGAACAATGAGAGAATGTTTCATACATGAACCAAAGGCCTGGAAATAATTATCAACTTCCAAGACCAAACTACAATCAAAATCAGAATTATAACCGAAATGTTCCATACAACAACCAATAAAGTCCTAGCAATCAACAAGTATCTAACAATACTTACAACCATCAAAGACCTTTTTTTCAAAATAAACCACCACATATCGATGATAAAAAGCCAAATTTAGAAGACATGATGTCAAAGCTAGTTGAATCTCAAACTCAGTTTTTCACATCTCAGAAACAAACTAATGAACAAAATGCTCAAGCATTTAGAAATCAACAAGCTTCTATTCAAAATCTGGAACAAGAAGTGAGCAACCTAGCAAGGTTGATAGGTGAAAGAAAATCAGGGAGTCTACCTAGCGATACAAATGCTAACCCCCGGAATGAAACAGCTAAAGCCATTACCACGAGAAGTGGTATTACACTTAAACCACCTGAAATACCTGTAATTTCTAATGACTCTATTCCTACTACACAGGCACCACAGCCTGAGCAAGAGAAGGAAACAGAATCGGTAGTTGAAAAGGTTAATGAAGATAACACAGTTAAGGCTAAACCTTATGTTAAACCATACCAACCACCACTTCCTTACCCAAGTAAAATGAGAAAAGAAAGATTTGAAGCCGAGCAATCCAAATTCTTGGATATGTTTAAACAAATAAATGTAAATCTTCCTTTCATTGATGTGATTTCAGGAATGCCTAGATATGCTAAATTTCTGAAAGATCTAATCACAAATAGAAAGAAAATGGAAGAACTTTCGGCTGTTACAATGAATGCTAATTGTTCTGCAGTGCTGTTGAATAAGCTACCAGAAAAACATTCAGATCCAGGAAGTTTCACAATTCCATGTTTTCTGGGTAGTCTTAGTTTAATAGACACATTGGCAGACTTAGGTGATAGTATAAATTTAATGCCGTATTCACTATACGCTAAACTAGATCTCGGAGAATTGAAACCAACAAGAATAAGCATACAACTAGCCGATCGATCAGTAAAAATATCCTAGAGAGATAATGGAAAACATGCTAGTTAAAGTTGGTACTTTAGTATTTATAGTAGATTTTGTTATTCTGGACATGGAAGAAGATTCTCGAGTTCCTCTTATATTAGGAAGACCATTCTTAAACACGGCTAAAGCAATAATAGACGTGTTTGGTAAGAAACTGACCCTAAGTATAGAGGACGAGAGTGTCACCTTTTCTGTTGATAGAGCCATGCAACAACCGCAATCTGCAGATGATACATGTTATTATATTCAAACTATAGATTCACATGCAGAATTGTTAGAAGAATTTCCAGAATTACAAGGAACGGGAGAATGTTCTTTAGGAGAAGGAACTGAACCAATTGATGAAGCTGAAATGTTAGCCGCACTTATGGCTAATGATTACGAACCAACAACGGAAGAACTTAAAATGCTAAAAGAAGAAGACAGATATCGATACAAATCATCGATAGAAGAACCATCGACATTAGAGTTAAAGCCACTTCCAAATCATTTGGAATACGCTTATTTACATGGTGAATCTGAATTACATGTAATAATATCGTCTTCTCTTACGGAAAATGAAAAATCTCAACTCATTTCTGTGCTAAAAGCTCATAAACCAGCTATTTCATGGAAGATTCATGACATTAAAGGCATAAGTCCTTCGTATTGCACACATAAAATCCTTATGGAAGAAGGCCATAAAACCTATGTGCAACGCCAACGAAGACTAAATCCTAATATACAAGATGTTGTTAAGAAAGAAATTATTAAACTGCTAGATGCAGGTTTAATTTATCCAATCTCTGATAGTCCATGGGTAAGCCCAGTTTAATGCCTACCTAAGAAGGGTGGCATGACTGTCATCACAAATGAAAAAAATGAGCTTATTCCTACCAGGACCGTAACAGGATGGTGTGTCTGTATTGATTATAGAAAATTAAATGACGCCACCAAAAAAGATCACTTTCCCTTACCTTTCATTGATCAAATGTTGGAAAGATTAGCCGGGAATAGTTACTATTGTTTTCTTGACAGTTTTTCCAGATATTTTCAAATTCCAATAGCACCCAGGGATCAAGAGAAAACCACATTCACGTGCCCTTATGGTACTTTTGCTTACAAACGCATGCCATTTGGACTTTGCAACGCCCCTGCAACCTTTCAAAGGTGCATGATGGCGATTTTTCACGACATGATAGAAGAATGCATGGAAGTTTTCATGGATGACTTTTCAGTCTTTGATGATACATTTGAATCATGTCTAGTTAATCTTGAACGAATGCTTATTAGATGCGAGCAATCAAATCTAGTTCTTAATTGGGAGAAATGCCATTTCATGGTTAAAGAAGGCATCGTTCTTGGTCATAAAATTTCAAAGGAAGGAATTGAAGTGAATAGAGCTAAAGTAGATGTAATTGCTAAACTTCCACATCCCACCAATGTTAGAGGAGTTAGGAGTTTTCTAGGGCATGCCGGTTTTTACCGAAGTTTCATAAAAGATTTTTCTAAAATTGCCACTCCTATGAATAAACTCCTAGAAAAGGATGTTCCATTCATCTTTTCGGATGAATGCATCAAATCTTTTAATATTCTTAAAGAAAAACTCACTAATGCGCCGATCATGATAACTCCAAATTGGAATTTACCATTTGAACTCATGTGCGATGCAAGGGTGGTGATTTTGCAATGGTAGCCATTTTAGGACAAAGGATTGAAAAACGATTTCAACCTATTTATTACGCTAGTAAGACGTTACAAGGAGCAAAAACAAATTACACAACTACTGAAAAAGAACTCCTTGCTATTGCCTTTGCTTTTGACAAATTTCGTTCATATCTCATTCTAGCTAAAACGGTGGTCTATACCGACCATTCTGCTCTTAGATACCTATTTTCAAAACGAGATGCCAAACCACGATTAATCCGTTGGATCTTGCTCTTACAAGAGTTCGATATTGAAATCCGAGACAAAAAAGGAGCAGAAAACCTTGTAGCTGATCATCTTTCTCGTCTTTAAAATCCCGAATTAGAAGTTCTAAATGAATCGGCCATACAAGATAACTTTCCTGATGAATATCTATTGAAAATTGATTATAGTGAAATTCCATGGTTTACAGACTATGCAAACTACTTAGTATGTGGATTCCTTGAAAAAGGGTTGTCGTACCAAAAACGAAAGAAATTCTTTAGTGATATAAAACACTATTTTTGGGAAGATCCACATTACAAAGTTGTCCCGATGGAATAATACGCCGATGTGTATTCGGAAATGAAGCTAGTCAAATCTTAAACCATTGTCACACAGGACCAATAGGAGGGCATTATGGGCCTCAACTTACAGCAAGAAAAGTTTACGATGCTGGATTCTATTGGCCTACAATTTTTAAATACGCACACCTTCTTTGTAAATCCTGTGATGCATGTCAAAGGGCTGGAAAAATAAGTCAACGTGATGAAATGCCACAAAATGTCATTCAAGTATGTGAAGTATTTGACGTTTGGGGTATTGACTTTATGGGTCCATTTCCAAAATCTCATAATAATCTCTACATTCTCGTTGCCATTGATTATGTATCTAAATGGGCGGAAGCACAAGCTCTCCCAACTAACGATGCACGAGTTATAGTCAACTTCTTAAAACATCTTTTTGCTAGATTCGGAACACCGAAAGCTTTAATAAGTGATCGGGGTACGCATTTTTTGTAATAATCAACTTGAAAAAGTTCTCAAAAGATATGGAGTAACTCATAAAATCTCAACCGCTTATCATCCACAAACAAGTGGACAAGTTAAAAATACCAACCGAGCTTTAAAACGTATTCTAGAGAAAACCGTAGGATCAAATTCGAAGGAATGGTCCATAAAATTGGAGGATACACTCTGGGCTTTTAGAACAGCCTACAAAACTCCAATTAGAACCACACCTTTTAAACTCGTTTACAGAAAAGCATATCACCTTCCAGTAGAAATTGAGCACAAAGCATTTTGGGCTTTGAAGACATGTAATCTTGATTTACATGAAGCTGGGCGTCTACAGTTAAATCAACTAAACGAATTAGAAGAATTAAGACATGAGGCATACGAAAATTCGTTAATCTATAAGGAAAGAACGAAAAAATGGCATGATAAAAGAATCAGAAGTTCAAAAGAATTTAAAGAAGGAGATAGAGTTCTTCTTTTCAATTCATAATTCAAGCTATTTCCTGGAAAATTGAAATCAAGATGGTCTGGACCATTCATAGTCAAAAGAGTTTTCCCATATGGAACAATAGAGTTGATAAATTCAAATGGGATTAAATTTAAAGTTAATGGTCACAGAGTTAAACATTACATACATGGTCCAATGGAAGTTGACAATGAAGTCGACAATGAAGTCAATCATAATTTCACCACCCAAGAAAATCCTCAGAATGAAAACATAAATATGTTATCAACAACATATAAAAAACCAAAATTGGAAGACGGGAAAGCTTCAAATTGGAGTGATGAAGAAGAATTTGTAGTGACCCGAACTTTTCCATGTTTATATATATTAATTGAGATTGATATTTACATGATTAAACGTTTCCAACATGTTAAGCAATCAAACTTGTTAAGACTTGATTAATTGAAATAGGTTTCATATAGACAATTGACTACCCAAGTTGACCGGTGATTCACGAACGTTAAAACTTGTAAAAACTATATGATGACATATATATGGTTATATATATAGTTAACATGATATTATGATAAGTAAACATATCATTAAGTATATTAACAATGAACTACATATGTAAAAACAAGACTACTAACTTAATGATTTTTAAACGAGACATATATGTAACGATTATCGTTGTAACGACATTTAAATGTATATATATCATATTAAGATATATTAATATATCATAATATCATGATAATATAATAATTTAACATCTCATTAGATATAATAAACAATGGGTTAACAACATTAATTGAGATCGTTAACTTAAAGGTTTCAAAACAACACTTACATGTAACGACTAACGATGACTTAACGACTCCGTTAAAATGTATATACATGTAGTGTATTTAGATGTATTAAAATACTTTTAGAAGACTTCAAGACATATATCGAAACACTCATACTTAACGAAAATGGTTACAGTTACGTTCCCATTCCTTTCTTTCATCAAGAATTCTAGTCGTATTCTTACCCGTATTATACACAGCTTCAAAACGTACTTACAATGGGTATATACCAATAGGAACTAGCATGGGATTCCACTCTTGATTATGTCATGTATGACTAATCAATTTTAACTTCTACCATGAGCTAGTCAACTAACTAGAACTCCTTTTAACCCCACTCACCACTCACCAATTAACACTCATCATTCACTCCATTTCACTTCCAAATCTCTTTCTAATTCTCTCTCAACACACCCACACTATTATGAACGTATTTTTCCAGTAGTTAATCATCATCTTCATCAAAAATCACTTCAAGAATCAAGCTATAATCATCATAGGAAGAACACTTCAAGAATACTTCAAAAATCCCTTCAAGTTTACTAATTTACTTCCAAGCTTTCTAATCCATTCCAAGTAATCATCTAAGATCAAGAAACCTTTGTTATATACAGTAGGTTATCTTTATTATTCAAGGTAATATTCATATTCAAACTTTGATTCAATTTCTATAACTATAAACTATCTTAATTCGAGCAAAAATCTTACTTGAACTTGTTTTTATGTCATGATCCTACTTCAAGAACTTTCAAGCCATCCAAGATCCTTTGAAGCTAGATCATTTCTTGTCACTTCCAGTAGGTTTACCTACTAAACTTGAGGTAGTAATGATGTTCATAACATCATTCGATTCATATATATAAAACTATCTTATTCGAAGGTTTAAACTCGTAATCACTAGAACATAGTTTAGTTAATTCTAAACTTGTTCGCAAACAAAAGTTAATCCTTCTAACTTGACTTTTAAAATTAACTAAACACATGTTCTATATCTATATGATATGCTAACTTAATGATTTAAAACCTGGAAACACGAAAAACACCGTAAAACCGGATTTACGCCGTCGTAGTAACACCGCGGGCTGTTTTGGGTTAGTTAATTAAAAACTATGATAAACTTTGATTTAAAAGTTGTTATTCTGAGAAAATGATTTTTATTATGAACATGAAACTATATCCAAAAATTATGGTTAAACTCAAAGTGGAAGTATGTTTTCTAAAATGGTCATCTAGACGTCGTTCTTTCGACTGAAATGACTACCTTTACAAAAACGACTTGTAACTTATTTTTCCGACTATAAACCTATACTTTTCTGTTTAGATTCATAAAATAGAGTTCAATATGAAACCATAGCAAGTTGATTCACTCAAAACGGATTTAAAATGAAGAAGTTATTGGTAAAACAAGATTGGATAATTTTTCTCATTTTAGGTACGTGAAAATTGGTAACAAATCTATTCCAACCATAACTTAATCAAATTGTATTGTATATTATGTAATCTTGAGATACCATAGACACGTATACAATGTTTCGACCTATCATGTCGACACATCTATATATATTTCGGAACAACCATAGACACTCTATATGTGAATGTTGGAGTTAGCTATACAGGGTTGAAGTTGATTCCAAAATATATATAGTTTGAGTTGTGATCAATACTGAGATACGTATACACTGGGTCGTGGATTGATTCAAGATAATATTTATTGATTTATTTCTGTACATCTAACTGTGGACAACTAGTTGTAGGTTACTAACGAGGACAGCTGACTTAATAAACTTAAAACATCAAAATATATTAAAAGTGTTGTAAATATATTTTGAACATACTTTAATATATATGTATATATTGTTATAGGTTCGTGAATCAACAGTGGCCAAGTCTTACTTCTCGACGAAGTAAAAATCTGTGAAAGTGAGTTATAGTCCCATTTTTAAAATCTAATATTTTTGGGATGAGAATACATGCAGGTTTTATAAATGATTTACAAAATAGACACAAGTACGTGAAACTACATTCTATGGTTGAATTATCGAAATCGAATATGCCCCTTTTTATTAAGTCTGGTAATCTAAGAATTAGGGAACAGACACCCTAATTGACGCGAATCCTAAAGATAGATCTATTGGGCCTAACAAACCCCATCCAAAGTACCGGATGCTTTAGTACTTCGAAATTATATCATATCCGAAGGGTGTCCCGGAATGATGGGGATATTCTTATATATGCATCTTGTTATTGTCGATTACCAGGTGTTCACCATATGAATGATTTTTATCTCTATGTATGGGATGTGTATTGAAATATGAAATCTTGTGGTCTATTATTATGATTTGATATATATAGGTTAAACCTATAACTCACCAACATTTTTGTTGACGTTTTAAGCATGTTTATTCTCAGGTGATTATTAAGAGCTTCCGCTGTCGCATACTTAAATAAGGACGAGATTTGGAGTCCATGCTTGTATGATATTGTGTAAAAACTGCATTCAAGAAACTTATTTTGTTGTAACATATTTGTATTGTAAACCATTATGTAATGGTCGTGTGTAAACAGGATATTTTAGATTATCATTATTTGATAATCTACGTAAAGCTTTTTAAACCTTTATTGATGAAATAAAGGTTATGGTTTGTTTTAAAATGAATGCAGTCTTTGAAAAACGTCTCATATAGAGGTCAAAACCTCGCAACGAAATCAATTAATATGGAACGTTTTTAATCAATAAGAACGGGACATTTCAGTTGGTATCCGAGCGTTGGTCTTAGAGAACCAGAAAATTTGCATTAGTGTGTCTTATTGAGTTTGTTAGAATGCATTAGTGATTCTGGACTTCGACCGTGTTTTCTTTAAAAATGATTGCTTAACATTTTTGTTGGAAACTATATATTTTTAACATATGAATATTATGTGATATATTAATCTCTTAACGTGTTTGATATTATGTGATAGATGTCTACCTCTAGAACAAGTCCCATTGACTCACCTAATAATAATGAAGAGTCAAATGTAAATTGGAATGATTCGTGGACTGATTCACAAGTTCCCGAAGAGGAACCGGAAGAAGAGTCGGAACCGGAAGAAGAATCGGAACCGGAAGAAGAATCGGAACCGGATGAAGAAATAGAACCGGTGGGGGAAATAATAAAACGGTTAAGTAAAAGAAAATCCTCAACCAACCGACCAAAGTTAATTATGGTCAATGGTGTTTCCGCCAAGGAAGCAAAATATTGGGAGGATTACCAATTCTCCGATGAATCGGATTCCGACGAGAATTCCGATGATGTTATAGAAATTACCCCAACTGAATTTAAAAAGGAAAAAGAAAATAATAAGGGAAAGGGCATAAACATAGAGAAATCTAATTCCAACCCCGATGAACTTTATATGTATCGTCAACCCCCGAAGTCCTTAAGTTGTAACCATGACCCGGGAACCTCTAAACCACCAGGTTTTTCTAAACCAATGTGGACAACGACGGCTCGTATTAGGGGAACATCATATATCCCTAGAAACTTGGCAAAACGAACCAAAACCGAAGAAGAAGAAACGAGCGAGTCGGAATAAGATAGTTGTATTCGTGTGGTGTAATATATGTAATATAGTGTTCTTATGCTTTATGATATATGTAAAAATTGCTTGTATTAATAAGTATTTTTTTATGAATCTAACTCTTGTCTATTTTACAGTTTAAAAACACAAAATGGATAGACAACCTAATATTTTAAGAGACCTACCCGGAGACATGATTGATGAAATCTTGTCCAGAGTCGGCCAGAATTCCTCGGCACAACTATTTAAGGCGAGATCAGTTTGTAAGACATTCGAAGAACGTTCCAAGAATGTCTTGGTTTATAAGAGACTTTCGTTTGAAAGATGGGGGATATCACATTGGGAAACCCATAAGTTACGATGTGTTTACTTTGACGCATATATTGCGGGGAACCCAAATGCTATTTTACGCAACGGGTTAAGAAATTATTTTGACTCAATATATCCGAATATTGGACTTCGTGATTTAGAAAAAGCGGCTAACATGCAACATAAAGAAGCATGTTATGCTTACGGATTAGTAATGTTCGCTTCTCACCAAAGTGAGAACAAGAACATCGGGCTACAACTATTAAACAAAACGTTTCCACAAGTGACGGAGTCGGTAATTGGGGTAAGAAATGAGGTTTTTAGATTATTACGGGACTGTTGGACATTACGTAACCCTCGTCCCTTTGACGACGTTACAACACGCTGTCTTATCAACGGCCATAACGGTTATGTTGCACAAGACCAAGGATGGGAAGTAGTCCTAGTAAAACCAGAATGCATGACTTGTTTCTGGACGTATGAATTACGTGTCTTTATTGCCTTTGCCGAACGACTTGTGTACTAGCTAGAATTGTCTTCACAACTATCTTGTATCAAAGTTATTGTGTGCTATATTTCATGCTTTATGTAAAATAAGCGGTATTGTAAGTTTGTAAAATATTGTATAAAAGTTTGAACGCGAAATATTATTACAATCAGTTTTTCATATAGAATTGTAGTAGTTGAATTGTATATTAGCTACTAAGTATGAACTTAACGGGTAGGTACTACCCGAATTTAAACTTATAAAACGCTAATATGAAGAAAAAGCTTTTATAAATGAGTTCATATTATGCTACGAAATACTATTAACTACTCTTAATATTCTGTATGATTAACTTGTTCCATTTAACTATTTTGAAGGAAATGGCACCGACTACTCGACACACCGTGAATATGAATGAAGAGGAATTCCGTACTTTTCTAGCTTCAAACATAGCCGCAGTACAGGCTGCGCTACATACCAACAATAACCTTGGATCTAGCAGTACAGGAAATCGTGTAGGATGCACCTACAAAGAATTCACTGCCTGCAAACCTTTGGAATTTGATGGAACCGAAGGACCGATCGGATTGAAACGGTGGACCGAGAAGGTTGAATCGGTGTTTGCCATAAGTAAGTGTACTGAAGAGGACAAAGTGAAGTACGCTACGCATACCTTCACAGGTTCTGCGTTAACATGGTGGAATACCTATCTAGAGCAAGTGGGACAAGATGATGCGTACGCACTACCGTGGTCAGCATTCAAGCACTTGATGAACGAGAAGTACCGTCCCAGAACCGAGGTCAATAAGCTCAAGACAGAACTTAGAGGGTTACGAACCCAAGGATTTGATATTACCACGTACGAAAGACGATTCACAGAATTGTGCCTATTGTGTCCGGGAGCATTCGAAGATGAGGAAGAGAAGATCGACGCGTTTGTGAAAGGATTACCGGAAAGAATCCAAGAAGATATAAGTTCACACGAGCCCGCCTCCATACAACAGGCATGTAGAATGGCTCACAAACTAGTGAACCAGATTGAAGAAAGAATTAAAGAACAGACTGCTGAAGAGGCCAATGTGAAGCAAGTCAAAAGAAAGTGGGAGGAAAACGGTGATAAGAATCACCAATACAACAACAACAGCAATTACAACAATAATCGCAACAATTATCCCAACAATCGCAACATCAATCGCAACTACAACAAACGGCCCAACAACAACAACAACAACAACAACAACAGCAACTACAACAATCATCCCAACAACAATAATAACCGCAACAACAACAACAATCAGAAGTAGCTATGCCAAAGGTGTGAAAAGAATCACTCGGGGTTCTGCACCAAATTTTGCAACAAGTGTAAAAGAAATGGTCATAGCGCGGCGAAGTGTGAGGTCTACGGACCAGGGGTTAATAGAACAAAAGGAACAAATGGTGTCGGAACGAGTAATGGCGGAGCAAGTAGTGTCGGAGCAAGTTATGCTAATGTAGTTTGTTATAAATGTGGAAAACCAGGCCACATTATTAGAAATTGCCCGAACCAGGAGAACACGAATGGACAAGGCCGTGGAAGAGTTTTCAATATTAATGCGGTAGAGGCACAGGAAGACCCGGAGCTTGTTACGGGTACGTTTCTTATTGACAATAAATCTGCTTACATTTTATTTGATTCGGGTGCGGATAGAAGCTATATGAGTAGAGATTTTTGTGCTAAATTAAGTTTTCCATTGACGCCTTTGGATAGTAAATTTTTACTCGAATTAGCAAATGGTAAATTAATTTCAGCAGATAATATATGTCGGAATCGAGAAATTAAACTGGTTAGCGAAACATTTAAGATTGATTTGATACCAGTAGAGTTAGGGAGTTTTGATGTGATAATCGGTATGGACTGGTTGAAAGAAGTGAAAGCAGAGATCGTCTGTTACAAAAATGCAATTCGCATTATACGAGAAAAAGGAAAACCCTTAATGGTGTACGGAGAAAAGGGCAACACGAAGCTACATCTTATTAGTAATTTGAAGGCACAAAAACTAATAAGAAAAGGTTGCTATGCTGTTCTAGCACACGTCGAGAAAGTACAAACTGAAGAAAAGAGCATCAATGATGTTCCCATTGCAAAAGAATTTCCCGATGTATTTCTGAAAGAATTACCGGGATTACCCCCACATCGATCCGTTGAATTTCAAATAGATCTTGTACCAGGAGCTGCACCAATAGCTCGTGCTCCTTACAGACTTGCACCCAGCGAGATGAAAGAACTGCAAAGCCAATTACAAGAACTTTTAGAGCGTGGTTTCATTCGACCAAGCACATCACCGTGGGGAGCTCCTGTTTTGTTTGTCAAGAAGAAAGATGGTACATTCAGGTTGTGTATCGACTACCGAGAGTTGAACAAACTTACCATCAAGAACCGCTACCCACTACCGAGAATCGACGACTTATTTGATCAACTACAAGGCTCGTCTGTTTATTCAAAGATTGACTTACGTTCCGGGTATCATCAAATGCGGGTGAAAGAAGATGATATTCCGAAGACTGCTTTCAGAACACGTTACGGTCATTACGAGTTTATGGTCATGCCGTTTGGTTTAACTAATGCACCAGCTGTGTTCATGGACCTTATGAACCGAGTGTGTGGACCATACCTTGACAAGTTTGTCATCGTTTTCATTGATGACATACTTATTTACTCAAAGAATGACCAAGAACACGGTGAACATTTGAGAAAGGTGTTAGAAGTATTGAGAAAGGAAGAATTGTACGCTAAGTTTTCAAAGTGTGCATTTTGGTTGGAAGAAGTTCAATTCCTCGGTCACATAGTGAACAAAGAAGGTATTAAGGTGGATCCGGCAAAGATAGAAACTGTTGAAAAGTGGGAAACCCCGAAAACTCCGAAACACATACGCCAGTTTTTAGGACTAGCTGGTTACTACAGAAGGTTCATCCAAGACTTTTCCAGAATAGCAAAACCCTTGACTGCATTAACGCATAAAGGGAAGAAATTTGAATGGAATGATGAACAAGAGAAAGCGTTTCAGTTATTGAAGAAAAAGCTAACTACGGCACCTATATTGTCATTGCCTGAAGGGAATGATGATTTTGTGATTTATTGTGATGCATCAAAGCAAGGTCTCGGTTGTGTATTAATGCAACGAACGAAGGTGATTGCTTATGCGTCTAGACAATTGAAGATTCACGAACAAAATTATACGACGCATGATTTGGAATTAGGCGCGGTTGTTTTTGCATTAAAGACTTGGAGGCACTACTTATATGGGGTCAAAAGTATTATATATACCGACCACAAAAGTCTTCAACACATATTTAATCAGAAACAACTGAATATGAGGTAGCGTAGGTGGATTGAATTATTGAATGATTACGACTTTGAGATTCGTTACCACCCAGGAAAGGCAAATGTGGTAGCCGATGCCTTGAGCAGGAAGGACAGAGAACCCATTCGAGTAAAATCTATGAATATAATGATTCATAATAACCTTACTATCCAAATAAAGGAGGCGCAACAAGGAGTTTTAAAAGAAGGAAATTTAAAGGATGAAATACCCAAAGGATCGGAGAAGCATCTTAATATTCGGGAATACGGAACCCGGTATAGGGCTGAAAGGATTTGGGTACCAAAATTTGGAGATATGAGAGAAATGGTACTTAGAGAAGCTCATAAAACCAGATACTCAATACATCCTGGAACGGGGAAGATGTACAAGGATCTCAAGAAACATTTTTGGTGGCCGGGTATGAAAGCCGATGTTGCTAAATATGTAGGAGAATGTTTGACGTGTTCTAAGGTCAAAGCTGAGCATCAGAAACCATCAGGTCTACTTCAACAACCCGAAATCCCGGAATGGAAATGGGAAAACATTACCATGGATTTCATCACTAAATTGCCAAGGACTGCAAGTGGTTTTGATACTATTTGGGTAATAGTTGATCGTCTCACCAAATCAGCACACTTCCTGCCAATAAGAGAAGATGACAAGATGGAGAAGTTAGCACGACTGTATTTGAAGGAAGTCGTCTCCAGACATGGAATACCAATCTCTATTATCTCTGATAGGGATGGCAGATTTATTTCAAGATTCTGGCAGACATTACAGCAAGCATTAGGAACTCGTCTAGACATGAGTACTGCCTATCATCCACAAACCGATGGGCAGAGCGAAAGGACGATACAAACGCTTGAAGACATGCTACGAGCATGTGTTATTGATTTCGGAAACAGTTGGGATCGACATCTACCGTTAGCAGAATTTTCCTACAACAACAGCTACCATTCAAGCATTGAGATGGCGCCGTTTGAAGCACTTTATGGTAGAAAGTGCAGGTCTCCGATTTGTTGGAGTGAAGTGGGGGATAGACAGATTACGGGTCCGGAGATTATACAAGAAACTACCGAGAAGATCATCCAAATTCAACAACGGTTGAAAACCGCCCAAAGTCGACAAAAGAGCTACGCTGACATTAAAAGAAAAGATATAGAATTTGAAATTGGAGAGATGGTCATGCTTAAAGTTGCACCTTGGAAAGGCGTTGTTCGATTTGGTAAACGAGGGAAATTAAATCCAAGGTATATTGGACCATTCAAGATTATTGATCGTGTCGGACCAGTAGCTTACCGACTAGAGTTACCTCAACAACTCGCGGCTGTACATAACACTTTCCACGTCTCGAATTTAAAGAAATGTTTTGCTAAAGAAGATCTCACTATTCCGTTAGATGAAATCCAAATCAACGAAAAACTTCAATTCATCGAAGAACCCGTCGAAATAATGGATCGTGAGGTTAAAAGACTTAAGCAAAACAAGATACCAATTGTTAAGGTTCGATGGAATGCTCGTAGAGGACCCGAGTTCACCTGGGAGCGTGAAGATCAGATGAAGAAGAAATACCCGCATCTATTTCCAGAAGATTCGTCAACACCTTCAACAGCTTAAAATTTCGGGACGAAATTTATTTAACGGGTAGGTACTGTAGTGACCCGAACTTTTCCATGTTTATATATATTAATTGAGATTGATATTTACATGATTAAACGTTTCCAACATGTTAAGCAATCAAACTTGTTAAGACTTGATTAATTGAAATAGGTTTCATATAGACAATTGACTACCCAAGTTGACCGGTGATTCACGAACGTTAAAACTTGTAAAAACTATATGATGACATATATATGGTTATATATATAGTTAACATGATATTATGATAAGTAAACATATCATTAAGTATATTAACAATGAACTACATATGTAAAAACAAGACTACTAACTTAATGATTTTTAAACGAGACATATATGTAACGATTATCGTTGTAACGACATTTAAATGTATATATATCATATTAAGATATATTAATATATCATAATATCATGATAATATAATAATTTAACATCTCATTAGATATAATAAACAATGGGTTAACAACATTAATTGAGATCGTTAACTTAAAGGTTTCAAAACAACACTTACATGTAACGACTAACGATGACTTAACGACTCCGTTAAAATGTATATACATGTAGTGTATTTAGATGTATTAAAATACTTTTAGAAGACTTCAAGACATATATCGAAACACTCATACTTAACGAAAATGGTTACAGTTACGTTCCCATTCCTTTCTTTCATCAAGAATTCTAGTCGTATTCTTACCCGTATTATACACAGCTTCAAAACGTACTTACAATGGGTATATACCAATAGGAACTAGCATGGGATTCCACTCTTGATTATGTCATGTATGACTAATCAATTTTAACTTCTACCATGAGCTAGTCAACTAACTAGAACTCCTTTTAACCCCACTCACCACTCACCAATTAACACTCATCATTCACTCCATTTCACTTCCAAATCTCTTTCTAATTCTCTCTCAACACACCCACACTATTATGAACGTATTTTTCCAGTAGTTAATCATCATCTTCATCAAAAATCACTTCAAGAATCAAGCTATAATCATCATAGGAAGAACACTTCAGGAATACTTCAAAAATCCCTTCAAGTTTACTAATTTACTTCCAAGCTTTCTAATCCATTCCAAGTAATCATCTAAGATCAAGAAACCTTTGTTATATACAGTAGGTTATCTTTCTTATTCAAGTTAATATTCATATTCAAACTTTGATTCAATTTCTATAACTATAAACTATCTTAATTCGAGCAAAAATCTTACTTGAACTTGTTTTTATGTCATGATCCTACTTCAAGAACTTTCAAGCCATCCAAGATCCTTTGAAGCTAGATCATTTCTTGTCACTTCCAGTAGGTTTACCTACTAAACTTGAGGTAGTAATGATGTTCATAACATCATTCAATTCATATATATAAAACTATCTTATTCGAAGGTTTAAACTCGTAATCACTAGAACATAGTTTAGTTAATTCTAAACTTGTTCGCAAACAAAAGTTAATCCTTCTAACTTGACTTTTAAAATTAACTAAACACATGTTCTATATCTATATGATATGCTAACTTAATGATTTAAAACCTGGAAACACGAAAAACACCGTAAAACCGGATTTACGCCGTCGTAGTAACACCGCGGGCTGTTTTGGGTTAGTTAATTAAAAACTATGATAAACTTTGATTTAAAAGTTGTTATTCTGAGAAAATGATTTTTATTATGAACATGAAACTATATCCAAAAATTATGGTTAAACTCAAAGTGGAAGTATGTTTTCTAAAATGGTCATCTAGACGTCGTTCTTTCGACTGAAATGACTACCTTTACAAAAACGACTTGTAACTTATTTTTCCGACTATAAACCTATACTTTTCTGTTTAGATTCATAAAATAGAGTTCAATATGAAACCATAGCAAGTTGATTCACTCAAAACGGATTTAAAATGAAGAAGTTATTGGTAAAACAAGATTGGATAATTTTTCTCATTTTAGGTACGTGAAAATTGGTAACAAATCTATTCCAACCATAACTTAATCAAATTGTATTGTATATTAGGTAATCTTGAGATACCATAGACACGTATACAATGTTTCGACCTATCATGTCGACACATCTATATATATTTCGGAACAACCATAGACACTCTATATGTGAATGTTGGAGTTAGCTATACAGGGTTGAAGTTGATTCCAAAATATATATAGTTTGAGTTGTGATCAATACTGAGATACGTATACACTGGGTCGTGGATTGATTCAAGATAATATTTATTGATTTATTTCTGTACATCTAACTGTGGACAACTAGTTGTAGGTTACTAACGAGGACAGCTGACTTAATAAACTTAAAACATCAAAATATATTAAAAGTGTTGTAAATATATTTTGAACATACTTTAATATATATGTATATATTGTTATAGGTTCGTGAATCAACAGTGGCCAAGTCTTACTTCTCGACGAAGTAAAAATCTGTGAAAGTGAGTTATAGTCCCATTTTTAAAATCTAATATTTTTGGGATGAGAATACATGCAGGTTTTATAAATGATTTACAAAATAGACACAAGTACGTGAAACTACATTCTATGGTTGAATTATCGAAATCGAATATGCCCCTTTTTATTAAGTCTGGTAATCTAAGAATTAGGGAACAGACACCCTAATTGACGCGAATCCTAAAGATAGATCTATTGGGCCTAACAAACCCCATCCAAAGTACCGGATGCTTTAGTACTTCGAAATTATATCATATCCGAAGGGTGTCCCGGAATGATGGGGATATTCTTATATATGCATCTTGTTATTGTCGGTTACCAGGTGTTCACCATATGAATGATTTTTATCTCTATGTATGGGATGTGTATTGAAATATGAAATCTTGTGGTCTATTATTATGATTTGATATATATAGGTTAAACCTATAACTCACCAACATTTTTGTTGACGTTTTAAGCATGTTTATTCTCAGGTGATTATTAAGAGCTTCCGCTGTCGCATACTTAAATAAGGACGAGATTTGGAGTCCATGCTTGTATGATATTGTGTAAAAACTGCATTCAAGAAACTTATTTTGTTGTAACATATTTGTATTGTAAACCATTATGTAATGGTCGTGTGTAAACAGGATATTTTAGATTATCATTATTTGATAATCTACGTAAAGCTTTTTAAACCTTTATTGATGAAATAAAGGTTATGGTTTGTTTTAAAATGAATGCAGTCTTTGAAAAACGTCTCATATAGAGGTCAAAACCTCGCAACGAAATCAATTAATATGGAACGTTTTTAATCAATAAGAACGGGACATTTCAGAATTCCTATACAAACCTCCCATTCCAAGAAACGAATAAAAATGTGAACAAGAAGTTCAAGTAGAAGTGAAAGAACTAAGAAAAGATCACCTGGAAAAGGTTAACAAACCAACTCTACTTACTAAAGTAGGAGACCCAGGTGAATTTATCATTTCTTGCTTGCTTAATGATGTTGTTATGTATAATGGACTCGCAGATTTAGGAGCAAGTGCAAATGTTATTCCTCTTTCCTTATACAAAAGATTAGGTGTGGGTAAATTAAGACCAACCAGCATAGGTGTTCAATTATTTGACCAAACCATTAAACACCCGGTTGGAATAGCCAATAATTTACTTGTTAAAGTTGGAAGTTTGACCTTTGTTACAAACTTTATAGTGATTAATATGGAGGAAGACCTTGATATTCCTCTAATTTTAGGTCGCTCATTTTTAGCAACTACTGAAGCATTCATTAATGTAAGAGAATGTAGAATGACACTTAGGGATGGTGACAAATCGGTTACCTTTGTGAACTGAAAGTTTAGCTTTCCACCAACCAAAACTGTTGAACCAATAAAAATGCCTAAGTGTGGGGAAGATGAAGCAACACCCAATGATGACCCGATAACAAACAACCTCGTTGTTGATACAAAATTAGATGAACCCATTTTTAACAGTTCAACTAAGAAACTTTATAAACGGATTCAAGATGCTAGGATTAAGGGGAACTTTAAGTTATGTAACCGATTAGTATCCAATTTGTTGCCTAAAGAAAAGGCAATGTTAGTTGAATTTGTGAAAGTTACAGAGGAAATCAACAATTGACTTGAAGCAAAAGTCAGAGATATACAAGTTGTTGATAGTCCAATTGAAAACGAAGTTAATCACAATTTCGACACCACAGCTAACTAAGTGTGGGGATAATCAAGTCTTTTTAAGGATAATATATATATTTTTGTTAGAGTTAGATTTTCTGTTTTCGTGTAGTTCTCGAAAATGGAATCCGAATGGTCTTTCCCTAGCAGACCCTAAAGAACTAGTCTTCTCCCCCCATTCTGAATTTTTATTTTTTTTAGGTTTTACAAGATGAAGAATTCCTTTGATCTGAACCATGGTCTACTACTATACGCTATGATTACTAAACGTAATAATAACACTTTCCCGAGTGAACTGGTATCATTCATAAGAGGAAAAATGGACGAAGTGAGGAAAGACTCAGAAAGAATCATCATAAGACACATTTTGGTAAAGAAAAATCAAAATCCGCAACAAAAAGAAGAGCACGACACCTTGAAAGATGTCATAAATGCGGAAAATGGTCACACGAAGGTAAATGTTCGAACAATCAAACATATTCAAATACCGAATTTGCTACTCTATGCAGAGAAGGACCATTCAAATGTTTAGAAGAAAAGTTATTGAAAAATCGAGGTTACGCTTATGTAGCTATGGAAAACCAAATCACACGACTCTCCTATGAGTCGGCTAAAGCAGGACTCTGAGAATTCTTTCTCACAGGTAAGTATGTACAGTTTTTATTTTTTTATTTTATTTTATTGCTTTTAACCTTTTGATAATAAACGCTGAATTGGTCACTATAAAGTATTAAATTGATATTCAATAAAATTAGGTATGCGAAACCGAAATTATTGATATCATACAAAAATTTATTACATCACTGCGAAATTTACCGTTTATTCATAAGGTATAAATATCTTTAATCAATCAATCCAAAATATTTCAGAAATTCGTCAGGAGTAAAATTAGGTAATATAGCCGAAATTACTTTACCCAAAAGAGAGACGTATATTTTTGATAATATTTGATTGATTAAAGTGGGATAAAAGACCAAAAAGATTTTTATTTTTATTTTTACCTTGTTTTTAAAATTAATATATAACTATATTATTTTAAATATAAAGTTGTAAAACCAATGTATAGATATTATTAATATTTATATGAGATTTTATTAATATGCATTTTAAAATTTAAGTTTGGTGTGAATTTAAAAACAAAAATGTATTGTATTTCATTAAGTTAAAAATATGATTTTTAAAATTCGTCGTGAGTTGAAGACTGGGTTGTGGAACCGAAATTGCTTTACCCGAGGGCGGGACGAGAAATTTTATTATCATTATTTTTAATTTTATTGATCTAAAGTATGCCAAAAACATTTAAAAAACCCAAAAATCTTTGCTTTTAAAACAATCGCTTTAAAATGACAAATGTTAAAATTTTGTCGAGGGACGGACTAGGTAAACGTACCGAAACTCCCTCAATCTAAATAGAAACAAAATTTTAAAGTAACTAATTAATTGTTTTATAAGTGAAAGATTTTATTTAAAAAAATAAAAATACACCCCATGCGATCGCATGGGGTTTAGCCTTGTAGACCATGCGATCGCATGGAGCATAAAATCTGGCCAGGATCAAAAGGACAGATGACCTGGTTCTCTGTCTCATAACACCCACACACACAAATACGAAAATACTCTCAAAACTCTCCCTAAAATCATCATTTTTCAACCAAATTCAACGAAATTTAGTGCTATAATCCGCTATAATCATGCCTTTCTTCAGATGGGGAAGCAAAAAGGTAGAAATTTCACCCCTAAACTCTTTAATTTCTCAATTTTAGTGATAATTACAACTATTTTACCTAATTTAACTTTGATGATTTCTAGCTTAATTAGAGTTAACTTGTTAGTATATTATGCTTGTATAACCTAGATTGATGCTATTTTTCATGATTTAAAGCCTTAAACTTCAAAATTTTTAGACTTTCAGGCGACACCAACATGATAGCTGGCAAGTTCATCCGCACCAAATCATGAGCCAGCTATCATATCAGGTACCAAATAACTACATCCCGACTCGGCCTGCTTTTTATCCACCACATCAGCCCGACATGCAACCACCCTTTGACTTGTACGACCCCAATCAAGCCTAC
The DNA here is from genome assembly GCF_046630445.1 of Rutidosis leptorrhynchoides. Taxonomy (NCBI): domain Eukaryota; kingdom Viridiplantae; phylum Streptophyta; class Magnoliopsida; order Asterales; family Asteraceae; genus Rutidosis; species Rutidosis leptorrhynchoides. The sequence continues at coordinate 74,680,909 of NC_092340.1, read as the reverse complement.
CAGAACACCTATCACCAACCATGGAACCCGAGCGATGATATGAACTGGAACCCCTATCCAAATCAATAGTGTTCCATTGGTGATGTCTTATCTTTTATTATTTTTATATATTTATGGTAAACATTTAACATTTTGATACTTTAATGTAATGTTTAATATTTTTATTATTTTGTTCTAATATTTCATTTTTGTAATTTGAAAGTGGGATATTAAGTCCCATTTCAAATTACCTTGCATGTTTATATTTGTATTGTATGTATTTTATCTCATGTACACAACAGGGTAAAACAGTTCATTTTCAAAGACTGGCATTAAGTTCAGCAAAAGCAACTAATTTTGACGACAAGATGCAAAATAAATGTGATATAACAACTGCAGGAATGAACAAATGATGTGCACCATTTATCATTCAACACAAACAACAATATTTTGGAAACTTTGGTAAAATTTAATCATTTTTCTACGCTAATCACCCTCAATAATTTGAATTGCTACTGATTTCTTGCAAATGAGGGCATTGCAAGATCTTAAGTGTGGGAAGGGATTAAATTCTTTCAGTTTTAAAATTTTTTACTTATACACTTGGTTTTATAGCCACCGTTAAACTTTACTAGTAACGCAGTAGTTGTATTAGAATCTAGTGCTCTCTGATAATAAAGAACATCCCTAGTCTTATATACTGACTACCCATTTCTAGTAAAAATTTTCAAAATTTTCAACTAAATGAACTCAAAATCATGTTTATACATATTTATGAACGATAAAACTAGGTGTTAACACCAAAATTATTGTTACCTCTGAAAGGACATAAATTGAGAAACAACTCAAAACGCTTGAATTCATTTAAAATGGAATAGAGGAGAATAAAAAGGCCAAGAAAGAAAAATAAAAGCCAAGTGTGGGAAAAATTTACCAAGTTATTTAGAACATATATCACATATTTTTGTACAAATAAGTGAAGATACTTTTGTTTTGGACGAAATTAATCAGTTTTACCTAATTTATAATAATATAAATAGAATTTATAAGGAAGTACAGTATTCCGAGAAAAAGACATGCGCTTCTTGATTTAGGTCAGGAAGTTGTCTTCCAGACCAGTTGTAGAGTCTACGAAAAATCTTGAAAAGTTTTCTCGAAAATCAGCTGGAAATCCACGGACCTCAGCATCAAATGAAATGTCCCGTTCTTATTGATTAAAAACGTTCCATATTAATTGATTTCGTTGCGAGGTTTTTGAAATGTCCCGTTCTTATTGATTAAAAACGTTCCATATTAATTGATTTCGTTGCGAGGTTTTGACCTCTATATGAGACGTTTTTCAAAGACTGCATTCATTTTTTAAACAAACCATAACCTTTATTTCATCAATAAAGGTTTAAAAAGCTTTACGTAGATTATCAAATAATGATAATCTAAAATATCCTGTTTACACACGACCATTACATAATGGTTTACAATACAAATATGTTACAACAAAATAAGTTTCTTGAATGCAGTTTTTACACAATATCATACAAGCATGGACTCCAAATCTTGTCCTTATTTAAGTATGCGACAGCGGAAGCTCTTAATAATCACCTGAGAATAAACATGCTTAAAACGTCAACAAAAATGTTGGTGAGTTATAGGTTTAACCTATATATATCAAATCGTAACAATAGACCACAAGATTTCATATTTCAATACACATCCCATACATAGAGATAAAAATCATTCATATGGTGAACACCTGGTAACCGACAATAACAAGATGCATATATAAGAATATCCCCATCATTCCGGGACACCCTTCGGATATGATATAAATTTCGAAGTACTAAAGCATCCGGTACTTTGGATGGGGTTTGTTAGGCCCAATAGATCTATCTTTAGGATTCGCGTCAATTAGGGTGTCTGTTCCCTAATTCTTAGATTACCAGACTTAATAAAAAGGGGCATATTCGATTTCGATAATTCAACCATAGAATGTAGTTTCACGAACTTGTGTCTATTTTGTAAATCATTTATAAAACCTGCATGTATTCTCATCCCAAAAATATTAGATTTTAAAAGTGGGACTATAACTCACTTTCACAGATTTTTACTTCGTCGGGAAGTAAGACTTGGCCACTGGTTGATTCACGAACCTATAACAATATATACATATATATCAAAGTATGTTCAAAATATATTTATAACACTTTTAATATATTTTGATGTTTTAAGTTTATTAAGTCAGCTGTCCTCGTTAGTAACCTACAACTAGTTGTCCACAGTTAGATGTACAGAAATAAATCGATAAATATTATCTTGAATCAATCCACGACCCAGTGTATACGTATCTCAGTATTGATCACAACTCAAACTATATATATTTTGGAATCAACCTCAACCCTGTATAGCTAACTCCAACATTCACATATAGAGTGTCTATGGTTGTTCCGAAATATATATAGATGTGTCGACATGATAGGTCGAAACATTGTATACGTGTCTATGGTATCTCAAGATTACATAATATATAATACAAGTTGATTAAGTTATGGTTGGAATAGATTTGTTACCAATTTTCACGTAGCTAAAATGAGAAAAATTATCCAATCTTGTTTTACCCATAACTTCTTCATTTTAAATCCGTTTTGAGTGAATCAAATTGCTATGGTTTCATATTGAACTCTATTTTATGAATCCAAACAAAAAAAGTATAGGTTTCTAGTCGGAAAAATAAGTTACAAGTCGTTTTTGTAAAGGTAGTCATTTCAGTCGAAAGAACGACGTCTAGATGACCATTTTAGAAAACATACTTCCACTTTGAGTTTAACCATAATTTTTGGATATAGTTTCATGTTCATAATAAAAATCATTTTCTCAGAATAACAACTTTTAAATCAAAGTTTATCATAGTTTTTAATTAACTAACCCAAAACAGCCCGCGGTGTTACTACGACGGCGTAAATCCGGTTTTACGGTGTTTTTCGTGTTTTCAGGTTTTAAATCATTAAGTTAGCATATCATATAGATATAGAACATGTGTTTAGTTGATTTTAAAAGTCAAGTTAGAAGGATTAACTTTTGTTTGCGAACAAGTTTAGAATTAACTAAACTATGTTCTAGTGATTACAAGTTTAAACCTTCGAATAAGATAGCTTTATATGTATGAATCGAATGATGTTATGAACATCATTACTACCTTAAGTTCCTTGGATGAACCTACTGGAAAAGAGAAAAATGGATCTAGCTTCAATGGATCCTTGGATGGCTCAAAGTTCTTGAAGCAAAATCATGACACGAAAACAAGTTCAAGTAAGATCATCACTTGAAATAAGATTGTTATAGTTATAGAAATTGAACCAAAGTTTGAATATGATTATTACCTTGTATTAGAATGATAACCTACTGTAAGAAACAAAGATTTCTTGAGGTTGGATGATCACCTTACAAGATTGGAAGTGAGCTAGCAAACTTGAAAGTATTCTTGACTTTATGAAACTAGAACTTTTGGAATTTATGAAGAACACTTAGAACTTGAAGATAGAACTTGAGAGAGTTCAATTAGATGAAGAAAATTGAAGAATGAAAGTGTTTGTAGGTGTTTTTGGTCGTTGGTGTATGGATTAGATATAAAGGATATGTAATTTTGTTTTCATGTAAATAAGTCATGAATGATTACTCATATTTTTGTAATCTTATGAGATATTTCATGCTAGTTGCCAAATGATGGTTCCCACATGTGTTAGGTGACTCACATGGGCTGCTAAGAGCTGATCATTGGAGTGTATATACCAATAGTACATACATCTAAAAGCTGTGTATTGTACGAGTACGAATACGGGTGCATACGAGTAGAATTGTTGATGAAACTGAACGAGAATGTAATTGTAAGCATTTTTGTTAAGTAGAAGTATTTTGATAAGTGTATTGAAGTCTTTCAAAAGTGTATAAATACATATTAAAACACTACATGTATATACATTTTAACTGAGTCGTTAAGTCATCGTTAGTCGTTACATGTAAGTGTTGTTTTGAAACCTTTAGGTTAACGATCTTGTTAAATGTTGTTAACCCAATGTTTATAATAACAAAAGAGATTTTAAATTATTATATTATCATGATATTATGATGTACGAATATCTCTTAATATGATATATATACATTAAATGTCGTTACAACGATAAACGTTACATATATGTCTCGTTTCAAAATCATTAAATTAGTAGTCTTGTTTTTACATATGTAGTTCATTGTTAATATAATTAATGATATGTTTACTTATCATAATATCATGTTAACTATATATATAACCATATATATGTCATCATATAGTTTTTTTACAAGTTTTAACGTTCGTGAATCACCGGTCAACTTGGGTGGTCAATTGTCTATATGAAACCTATTTCAATTAATCAAGTCTTAACAAGTTTGATTGCTTAACATGTTGGAAACATTTAATCATGTAAACATCAATCTCAATTAATATATATAAACATGGAAAAGTTCGGGTCACTACAGTACCTACCCGTTAAATAAATTTCGTCCCGAAATTTTAAGCTGTTGAAGGTGTTGACGAATCTTCTGGAAATAGATGCGGGTATTTCTTCTTCATCTGATCTTCACGCTCCCAGGTGAACTCGGGTCCTCTACGAGCATTCCATCGAACCTTAACAATTGGTATCTTGTTTTGCTTAAGTCTTTTAACCTCACGATCCATTATTTCGACGGGTTCTTCGATGAATTGGAGTTTTTCGTTGATTTGGATTTCATCTAACGGAATAGTGAGATCTTCTTTAGCAAAACATTTCTTCAAATTCGAGACGTGGAAAGTGTTATGTACAGCCGCGAGTTGTTGAGGTAACTCAAGTCGGTAAGCTACTGGTCCGACACGATCAATAATCTTGAATGGTCCAATATACCTTGGATTTAATTTCCCTCGTTTACCAAATCGAACAACGCCTTTCCAAGGTGAAACTTTAAGCATGACCATCTCTCCAATTTCAAATTCTATATCTTTTCTTTTAATGTCAGCGTAGCTCTTTTGTCGACTTTGGGCGGTTTTCAACCGTTGTTGAATTTGGATGATCTTCTCGGTAGTTTCTTGTATAATCTCCGGACCCGTAATCTGTCTATCCCCCACCTCACTCCAACAAATCGGAGACCTGCACTTTCTACCATAAAGTGCTTCAAACGGCGCCATCTCAATGCTTGAATGGTAGCTGTTGTTGTAGGAAAATTCTGCTAACGGTAGATGTCGATCCCAACTGTTTCCGAAATCAATAACACATGCTCGTAGCATGTCTTCAAGCGTTTGTATCGTCCTTTCGCTCTGCCCATCAGTTTGTGGATGATAGGCAGTACTCATGTCTAGACGAGTTCCTAATGCTTGCTGTAATGTCTGCCAGAATCTTGAAATAAATCTGCCATCCCTATCAGAGATAATAGAGATTGGTATTCCATGTCTGGAGACGACTTCCTTCAAATACAGTCGTGCTAACTTCTCCATCTTGTCATCTTCTCTTATTGGTAGAAAGTGTGCTGATTTGGTGAGACGATCAACTATTACCCAAATAGTATCAAAACCACTTGCAGTCCTTGGTAATTTAGTGATGAAATCCATGGTAATGTTTTCCCATTTCCATTCCGGGATTTCGGGTTGTTGAAGTAGACCTGATGGTTTCTGATGCTCAGCTTTGACCTTAGAACACGTCAAACATTCTCCTACGTATTTAGCAACATCGGCTTTCATACCCGGCCACCAAAAATGTTTCTTGAGATCCTTGTACATCTTCCCCGTTCCAGGATGTATTGAGTATCTGGTTTTATGAGCTTCTCTAAGTACCATTTCTCTCATATCTCCAAATTTTGGTACCCAAATCCTTTCAGCCCTATACCGGGTTCCGTCTTCCCGAATATTAAGATGTTTCTCCGATCCTTTGGGTATTTCATCCTTTAAATTTCCCTCTTTTAAAACTCCTTGTTGCGCCTCCTTTATTTGAGTAGTAATGTTATTATGAATCATTATATTCATAGATTTTACTCGAATGGGTTCTCTATCCTTCCTGCTCAAGGCATCGGCTACCACATTTGCCTTCCCCGGGTGGTAACGAATCTCAAAATCGTAATCATTCAATAATTCAATCCACCTACGCTGCCTCATATTCAGTTGTTTCTGATTAAATATGTGTTGAAGACTTTTGTGGTCGGTATATATAATACTTTTGACCCCATATAAGTAGTGCCTCCAAGTCTTTAATGCAAAAACAACCGCGCCTAATTCCAAATCATGCGTCGTATAATTTTGTTCATGAATCTTCAATTGTCTAGACGCATAAGCAATCACCTTCGTTCGCTGCATTAATACACAACCGAGACCTTGCTTTGATGCGTCACAATAAATCACAAAATCATCATTCCCTTCAGGCAATGACAATATAGGTGCCGTAGTTAGCTTTTTCTTCAATAACTGAAACGCTTTCTCTTGTTCATCATTCCATTCAAATTTCTTCCCTTTATGCGTTAATGCAGTCAAGGGTTTTGCTATTCTGGAAAAGTCTTGGATGAACCTTCTGTAGTAACCAGCTAGTCCTAAAAACTGGCGTATGTGTTTCGGAGTTTTCGGGGTTTCCCACTTTTCAACAGTTTCTATCTTTGCCGGATCCACCTTAATACCTTCTTTGTTCACTATGTGACCGAGGAATTGAACTTCTTCCAACCAAAATGCACACTTTGAAAACTTAGCGTACAATTCTTCCTTCCTCAATACTTCTAACACTTTTCTCAAATGTTCACCGTGTTCTTGGTCATTCTTTGAGTAAATAAGTATGTCATCAATGAAAACAATGACAAACTTGTCAAGGTATGGTCCACACACTCGGTTCATAAGGTCCATGAACACAGCTGGTGCATTAGTTAAACCAAACGGCATGACCATAAACTCGTAATGACCGTAACGTGTTCTGAAAGCAGTCTTTGGAATATCATCTTCTTTCACCCGCATTTGATGATACCCGGAACGTAAGTCAATCTTTGAATAAACAGACGAGCCTTGTAGTTGATCAAATAAGTCGTCGATTCTCGGTAGTGGGTAGCGGTTCTTGATGGTAAGTTTGTTCAACTCTCGGTAGTCGATACACAACCTGAATGTACCATCTTTCTTCTTGACAAACAAAACAGGAGCTCCCCACGGTGATGTGCTTGGTCGAATGAAACCACGCTCTAAAAGTTCTTGTAATTGGCTTTGCAGTTCTTTCATCTCGCTGGGTGCGAGTCTGTAAGGAGCACGAGCTATTGGTGCAGCTCCTGGTACAAGATCTATTTGAAATTCAACGGATCGATGTGGGGGTAATCCCGGTAATTCTTTCGGAAATACATCGGGAAATTCTTTTGCAATGGGAACATCATTGATGCTCTTTTCTTCAGTTTGTACTTTCTCGACGTGTGCTAGAACAGCATAGCAACCTTTTCTTATTAGTTTTTGTGCCTTCAAATTACTAATAAGATGTAGCTTCGTGTTGCCCTTTTCTCCGTACACCATTAAGGGTTTTCCTTTTTCTCGTATAATGCGAATTGCATTTTTGTAACAAACGATCTCCGCTTTCACTTCTTTCAACCAGTCCATACCGATTATCACATCAAAACTCCCTAACTCTACTGGTATCAAATCAATCTTAAATGTTTCGCTAACCAGTTTAATTTCTCGATTCCGACATATATTATCTGCTGAAATTAATTTACCATTTGCTAATTCGAGTAAAAATTTACTATCCAAAGGCGTCAATGGACAACTTAATTTAGCACAAAAATCTCTACTCATATAGCTTCTATCCGCACCCGAATCAAATAAAACGTAAGCAGATTTATTGTCAATAAGAAACGTACCCGTAACAAGCTCCGGGTCTTCCTGTGCCTCTACCGCATTAATATTGAAAACTCTTCCACGGCCTTGTCCATTCGTGTTCTCCTGGTTCGGGCAATTTCTAATAATGTGGCCTGGTTTTCCACATTTATAACAAACTACATTGGCATAACTTGCTCCGACACTACTTGCTCCGCCATTACTCGTTCCGACACCATTTGTTCCTTTCGTTCTATTAACCCCTGGTCCGTAGACCTCACACTTCGCCGCGCTATGACCATTTCTTTTACACTTGTTGCAAAATTTGGTGCAGAACCCCGAGTGATTCTTTTCACACCTTTGGCATAGTTGCTTCTGATTGTTGTTGTTGTTGCGGTTATTATTGTTGTTGGGATGATTGTTGTAGTTGCTGTTGTTGTTGTTGTTGTTGGGCCGTTTGTTGTAGTTGCGATTGATGTTGCGATTGTTGGGATAATTGTTGCGATTATTGTTGTAATTGCTGTTGTTGTTGTATTGGTGATTCTTATCACCGTTTTCCTCCCACTTTCTTTTGACTTGCTTCACATTGGCCTCTTCAGCAGTCTGTTCTTTAATTCTTTCTTCAATCTGGTTCACTAGTTTGTGAGCCATTCTACATGCCTGTTGTATGGAGGCGGGCTCGTGTGAACTTATATCTTCTTGGATTCTTTCCGGTAATCCTTTCACAAACGCGTCGATCTTCTCTTCCTCATCTTCGAATGCTCCCGGACACAATAGGCACAATTCTGTGAATCGTCTTTCGTACGTGGTAATATCAAATCCTTGGGTTCGTAACCCTCTAAGTTCTGTCTTGAGCTTATTGACCTCGGTTCTGGGACGGTACTTCTCGTTCATCAAGTGCTTGAATGCTGACCACGGTAGTGCGTACGCATCATCTTGTCCCACTTGCTCTAGATAGGTATTCCACCATGTTAACGCAGAACCTGTGAAGGTATGCGTAGCGTACTTCACTTTGTCCCCTTCAGTACACTTACTTATGGCAAACACCGATTCAACCTTCTCGGTCCACCGTTTCAATCCGATCGGTCCTTCGGTTCCATCAAATTCCAAAGGTTTGCAGGCAGTGAATTCTTTGTAGGTGCATCCTACATTATTTCCTGTACTGCTAGATCCAAGGTTATTGTTGGTATGTAGCGCAGCCTGTACTGCGGCTATGTTTGAAGCTAGAAAAGTACGGAATTCCTCTTCATTCATATTCACGGTGTGTCGAGTAGTCGGTGCCATTTCCTTCAAAATAGTTAAATGGAACAAGTTAATCATACAGAATATTAAGAGTAGTTAATAGTATTTCGTAGCATAATATGAACTCATTTATAAAAGCTTTTTCTTCATATTAGCGTTTTATAAGTTTAAATTCGGGTAGTACCTACCCGTTAAGTTCATACTTAGTAGCTAATATACAATTCAACTACTACAATTCTATATGAAAAACTGATTGTAATAATATTTCGCGTTCAAACTTTTATACAATATTTTACAAACTTACAATACCGCTTATTTTACATAAAGCATGAAATATAGCACACAATAACTTTGATACAAGATAGTTGTGAAGACAATTCTAGCTAGTACACAAGTCGTTCGGCAAAGGCAATAAAGACACGTAATTCATACGTCCAGAAACAAGTCATGCATTCTGGTTTTACTAGGACTACTTCCCATCCTTGGTCTTGTGCAACATAACCGTTATGGCCGTTGATAAGACAGCGTGTTGTAACGTCGTCAAAGGGACGAGGGTTACGTAATGTCCAACAGTCCCGTAATAATCTAAAAACCTCATTTCTTACCCCAATTACCGACTCCGTCACTTGTGGAAACGTTTTGTTTAATAGTTGTAGCCCGATGTTCTTGTTCTCACTTTGGTGAGAAGCGAACATTACTAATCCGTAAGCATAACATGCTTCTTTATGTTGCATGTTAGCCGCTTTTTCTAAATCACGAAGTCCAATATTCGGATATATTGAGTCAAAATAATTTCTTAACCCGTTGCGTAAAATAGCATTTGGGTTCCCCGCAATATATGCGTCAAAGTAAACACATCGTAACTTATGAGTTTCCCAATGTGATATCCCCCATCTTTCAAACGAAAGTCTCTTATAAACCAAGACATTCTTGGAACGTTCTTCGAATGTCTTACAAACTGATCTCGCCTTAAATAGTTGTGCCGAGGAATTCTGGCCGACTCTAGACAAGATTTCATCAATCATGTCTCCGGGTAGGTCTCTTAAAATATTGGGTTGTCTATCCATTTTGTATTTTTAAACTGTAAAATAGACAAGAGTTAGATTCATAAAAAAAATACTTATTAATACAAGCAATTTTTACATATATCATAAAGCATAAGAACACTATATTCCATATATTACACCACACGAATACAACTATCTTATTCCGACTCGCTCGTTTCTTCTTCTTCGGTTTTGGTTCGTTTTGCCAAGTTTCTAGGGATATATGATGTTCCCCTAATACGAACCGTCGTTGTCCACATTGGTTTAGAAAAACCTGGTGGTTTAGAGGTTCCCGGGTCATTGTTACAACTTAAGGACTTCGGGGGTTGACGATACATATAAAGTTCATCGGGGTTGGAATTAGATTTCTCTATTTTTATGCCCTTTCCCTTATTATTTTCTTTTGCCTTTTTAAATTCAGTTGGGGTAATTTCTATAACATCATCGGAATTCTCGTCGGAATCCGATTCATCGGAGAATTGGTAATCCTCCCAATATTTTGCTTCCTTGGCGGAAACACCATTGACCATAATTAACCTTGGTCGGTTGGTTGAGGATTTTCTTTTACTTAACCGTTTTATTATTTCCCCCACCGGTTCTATTTCTTCATCCGGTTCCGATTCTTCTTCCGGTTCCGATTCTTCTTCCGGTTCCGACTCTTCTTCCGGTTCCTCTTCGGGAACTTGTGAATCAGTCCACAAATCATTCCAATTTACATTTGACTCTTCATTATTATTAGGTGAGTCAATGGGACTTGTTCTAGAGGTAGACATCTATCACATAATATCAAACACGTTAAGAGATTAATATATCACATAATATTCATATGTTAAAAAATATATAGTTTCCAACAAAAATGTTAAGCAATCATTTTTAAAGAAAACACGGTCGAAGTCCAGACTCACTAATGCATCCTAACAAACTCGATAAGACACACTAATGCAAATTTTCTGGTTCTCTAAGACCAACGCTCGGATACCAACTGAAATGTCCCGTTCTTATTGATTAAAAACGTTCCATATTAATTGATTTCGTTGCGAGGTTTTGACCTCTATATGAGACGTTTTTCAAAGACTGCATTCATTTTTTAAACAAACCATAACCTTTATTTCATCAATAAAGGTTTAAAAAGCTTTACGTAGATTATCAAATAATGATAATCTAAAATATCCTGTTTACACACGACCATTACATAATGGTTTACAATACAAATATGTTACAACAAAATAAGTTTCTTGAATGCAGTTTTTACACAATATCATACAAGCATGGACTCCAAATCTTGTCCTTATTTAAGTATGCGACAGCGGAAGCTCTTAATAATCACCTGAGAATAAACATGCTTAAAACGTCAACAAAAATGTTGGTGAGTTATAGGTTTAACCTATATATATCAAATCGTAACAATAGACCACAAGATTTCATATTTCAATACACATCCCATACATAGAGATAAAAATCATTCATATGGTGAACACCTGGTAACCGACAATAACAAGATGCATATATAAGAATATCCCCATCATTCCGGGACACCCTTCGGATATGATATAAATTTCGAAGTACTAAAGCATCCGGTACTTTGGATGGGGTTTGTTAGGCCCAATAGATCTATCTTTAGGATTCGCGTCAATTAGGGTGTCTGTTCCCTAATTCTTAGATTACCAGACTTAATAAAAAGGGGCATATTCGATTTCGATAATTCAACCATAGAATGTAGTTTCACGAACTTGTGTCTATTTTGTAAATCATTTATAAAACCTGCATGTATTCTCATCCCAAAAATATTAGATTTTAAAAGTGGGACTATAACTCACTTTCACAGATTTTTACTTCGTCGGGAAGTAAGACTTGGCCACTGGTTGATTCACGAACCTATAACAATATATACATATATATCAAAGTATGTTCAAAATATATTTATAACACTTTTAATATATTTTGATGTTTTAAGTTTATTAAGTCAGCTGTCCTCGTTAGTAACCTACAACTAGTTGTCCACAGTTAGATGTACAGAAATAAATCGATAAATATTATCTTGAATCAATCCACGACCCAGTGTATACGTATCTCAGTATTGATCACAACTCAAACTATATATATTTTGGAATCAACCTCAACCCTGTATAGCTAACTCCAACATTCACATATAGAGTGTCTATGGTTGTTCCGAAATATATATAGATGTGTCGACATGATAGGTCGAAACATTGTATACGTGTCTATGGTATCTCAAGATTACATAATATATAATACAAGTTGATTAAGTTATGGTTGGAATAGATTTGTTACCAATTTTCACGTAGCTAAAATGAGAAAAATTATCCAATCTTGTTTTACCCATAACTTCTTCATTTTAAATCCGTTTTGAGTGAATCAAATTGCTATGGTTTCATATTGAACTCTATTTTATGAATCCAAACAAAAAAAGTATAGGTTTCTAGTCGGAAAAATAAGTTACAAGTCGTTTTTGTAAAGGTAGTCATTTTAGTCGAAAGAACGACGTCTAGATGACCAATTTAGAAAACATACTTCCACTTTGAGTTTAACCATAATTTTTGGATATAGTTTCATGTTCATAATAAAAATCATTTTCTCAGAATAACAACTTTTAAATCAAAGTTTATCATAGTTTTTAATTAACTAACCCAAAACAGCCCGCGGTGTTACTACGACGGCGTAAATCCGGTTTTACGGTGTTTTTCGTGTTTTCAGGTTTTAAATCATTAAGTTAGCATATCATATAGATATAGAACATGTGTTTAGTTGATTTTAAAAGTCAAGTTATAAGGATTAACTTTTGTTTACGAACAAGTTTAGAATTAACTAAACTATGTTCTAGTGATTACAAGTTTAAACCTTCGAATAAGATAGCTTTATATGTATGAATCGAATGATGTTATGAACATCATTACTACCTTAAGTTCCTTGGATGAACCTACTGGAAAAGAGAAAAATGGATCTAGCTTCAATGGATCCTTGGATGGCTCAAAGTTCTTGAAGCAAAATCATGACACGAAAACAAGTTCAAGTAAGATCATCACTTGAAATAAGATTGTTATAGTTATAGAAATTGAACCAAAGTTTGAATATGATTATTACCTTGTATTAGAATGATAACCTACTGTAAGAAACAAAGATTTCTTGAGGTTGGATGATCACCTTACAAGATTGGAAGTGAGCTAGCAAACTTGAAAGTATTCTTGACTTTATGAAACTAGAACTTTTGGAATTTATGAAGAACACTTAGAACTTGAAGATAGAACTTGAGAGAGTTCAATTAGATGAAGAAAATTGAAGAATGAAAGTGTTTGTAGGTGTTTTTGGTCGTTGGTGTATGGATTAGATATAAAGGATATGTAATTTTGTTTTCATGTAAATAAGTCATGAATGATTACTCATATTTTTGTAATCTTATGAGATATTTCATGCTAGTTGCCAAATGATGGTTCCCACATGTGTTAGGTGACTCACATGGGCTGCTAAGAGCTGATCATTGGAGTGTATATACCAATAGTACATACATCTAAAAGCTGTGTATTGTACGAGTACGAATACGGGTGCATACGAGTAGAATTGTTGATGAAACTGAACGAGAATGTAATTGTAAACATTTTTGTTAAGTAGAAGTATTTTGATAAGTGTATTGAAGTCTTTCAAAAGTGTATAAATACATATTAAAACACTACATGTATATACATTTTAACTGAGTCGTTAAGTCATCGTTAGTCGTTACATGTAAGTGTTGTTTTGAAACCTTTAGGTTAACGATCTTGTTAAATGTTGTTAACCCAATGTTTATAATAACAAAAGAGATTTTAAATTATTATATTATCATGATATTATGATGTACGAATATCTCTTAATATGATATATATACATTAAATGTCGTTACAACGATAAACGTTACATATATGTCTCGTTTCAAAATCATTAAATTAGTAGTCTTGTTTTTACATATGTAGTTCATTGTTAATATAATTAATGATATGTTTACTTATCATAATATCATGTTAACTATATATATAACCATATATATGTCATCATATAGTTTTTTTACAAGTTTTAACGTTCGTGAATCACCGGTCAACTTGGGTGGTCAATTGTCTATATGAAACCTATTTCAATTAATCAAGTCTTAACAAGTTTGATTGCTTAACATGTTGGAAACATTTAATCATGTAAACATCAATCTCAATTAATATATATAAACATGGAAAAGTTCGGGTCACTAAAGTTTTGACCTCTATATGAGACGTTTTTCAAAGACTGCATTCATTTTTAAACAAACCATAACCTTTATTTCATCAATAAAGGTTTAAAAAGCTTTACGTAGATTATCAAATAATGATAATCTAAAATATCCTATTTACACACGACCATTACATAATGGTTTACAATACAAATATGTTACAACAAAATAAGTTTCTTGAATGCAGTTTTTACACAATATCATACAAGCATGGACTCCAAATCTTGTCCTTATTTAAGTATGCGACAGCGGAAGCTCTTAATAATCACCTGAGAATAAACATGCTTAAAACGTCAACAAAAATGTTGGTGAGTTATAGGTTTAACCTATATATATCAAATCGTAACAATAGACCACAAGATTTCATATTTCAATACACATCCCATACATAGAGATAAAAATCATTCATATGGTGAACACCTGGTAACCGACAATAACAAGATGCATATATAAGAATATCCCCATCATTCCGGGACACCCTTCGGATATGATATAAATTTCGAAGTACTAAAGCATCCGGTACTTTGGATGGGGTTTGTTAGGCCCAATAGATCTATCTTTAGGATTCGCGTCAATTAGGGTGTCTGTTCCCTAATTCTTAGATTACCAGACTTAATAAAAAGGGGCATATTCGATTTCGATAATTCAACCATAGAATGTAGTTTCACGTACTTGTGTCTATTTTGTAAATCATTTATAAAACCTGCATGTATTCTCATCCCAAAAATATTAGATTTTAAAAGTGGGACTATAACTCACTTTCACAGATTTTTACTTCGTCGGGAAGTAAGACTTGGCCACTGGTTGATTCACGAACCTATAACAATATATACATATATATCAAAGTATGTTCAAAATATCTTTACAACACTTTTAATATATTTTGATGTTTTAAGTTTATTAAGTCAGCTGTCCTCGTTAGTAACCTACAACTAGTTGTCCACAGTTAGATGTACAGAAATAAATCGATAAATATTATCTTGAATCAATCCACGACCCAGTGTATACGTATCTCAGTATTGATCACAACTCAAACTATATATATTTTGGAATCAACCTCAACCCTGTATAGCTAACTCCAACATTCACATATAGAGTGTCTATGGTTGTTCCGAAATATATATAGATGTGTCGACATGATAGGTCGAAACATTGTATACGTGTCTATGGTATCTCAAGATTACATAATATATAATACAAGTTGATTAAGTTATGGTTGGAATAGATTTGTTACCAATTTTCACGTTGCTAAAATGAGAAAAATTATCCAATCTTGTTTTACCCATAACTTCTTCATTTTAAATCCGTTTTGAGTGAATCAAATTGCTATGGTTTCATATTGAACTCTATTTTATGAATCTAAACAAAAAAAGTATAGGTTTCTAGTCGGAAAAATAAGTTACAAGTCGTTTTTGTAAAGGTAGTCATTTCAGTCGAAAGAACGATGTCTAGATGACCATTTTAGAAAACATACTTCCACTTTGAGTTTAACCATAATTTTTGGATATAGTTTCATGTTCATAATAAAAATCATTTTCTCAGAATAACAACTTTTAAATCAAAGTTTATCATAGTTTTTAATTAACTAACCCAAAACATCCCGCGGTGTTACTACGACGGCGTAAATCCGGTTTTACGGTGTTTTTCGTGTTTCCAGGTTTTAAATCATTAAGTTAGCATATCATATAGATATAGAACATGTGTTTAGTTGATTTTAAAAGTCAAGTTAGAAGGATTAACTTTTGTTTGCGAACAAGTTTAGAATTAACTAAACTATGTTCTAGTGATTACAAGTTTAAACCTTCGAATAAGATAGCTTTATATGTATGAATCGAATGATGTTATGAACATCATTACTACCTTAAGTTCCTTGGATGAACCTACTGGAAAAGAGAAAAATGGATCTAGCTTCAATGGATCCTTGGATGGCTCAAAGTTCTTGAAGCAAAATCATGACACGAAAACAAGTTCAAGTAAGATCATCACTTGAAATAAGATTGTTATAGTTATAGAAATTGAACCAAAGTTTGAATATGATTATTACCTTGTATTAGAATGATAACCTACTGTAAGAAACAAAGATTTCTTGAGGTTGGATGATCACCTTACAAGATTGGAAGTGAGCTAGCAAACTTGAAAGTATTCTTGATTTTATGAAACTAGAACTTTTGGAATTTATGAAGAACACTTAGAACTTGAAGATAGAACTTGAGAGAGTTCAATTAGATGAAGAAAATTGAAGAATGAAAGTGTTTGTAGGTGTTTTTGGTCGTTGGTGTATGGATTAGATATAAAGGATATGTAATTTTGTTTTCATGTAAATAAGTCATGAATGATTACTCATATTTTTGTAATCTTATGAGATATTTCATGCTAGTTGCCAAATGATGGTTCCCACATGTGTTAGGTGACTCACATGGGCTGCTAAGAGCTGATCATTGGAGTGTATATACCAATAGTACATACATCTAAAAGCTGTGTATTGTACGAGTACGAATACGGGTGCATACGAGTAGAATTGTTGATGAAACTGAACGAGGATGTAATTGTAAGCATTTTTGTTAAGTAGAAGTATTTTGATAAGTGTATTGAAGTCTTTCAAAAGTGTATAAATACATGTTAAAAACACTACATGTATATACATTTTAACTGAGTCGTTAAGTCATCGTTAGTCGTTACATGTAAGTGTTGTTTTGAAACCTTTAGGTTAACGATCTTGTTAAATGTTGTTAACCCAATGTTTATAATATCAAATGAGATTTTAAATTATTATATTATCATGATATTATCATGTATGAATATCTCTTAATATGATATATATACATTAAATGTCTTTACAACGATAATCGTTACATATATGTCTCGTTTAAAAATCATTAAGTTAGTAGTCTTGTTTTTACATATGTAGTTCATTGTTAATATACTTAATGATATGTTTACTTATCATAGTATCATGTTAACTATATATATATCCATATATATGTCATCATATAGTTTTTACAAGTTTTAACGTTCGTGAATCACCGGTCAACTTGGGTGGTCAATTGTCTATATGAAACATATTTCAATTAATCAAGTCTTAACAAGTTTGATTGCTTAACATGTTGGAAACATTTAATCATGTAAATATCAATCTCAATTAATATATATAAACATGGAAAAGTTCGGGTCACTACAGTACCTACCCGTTAAATATATTTCGTCCCGAAATTTTAAGCTGTTGAAGGTGTTGACGAATCTTCTGGAAATAGATGCGGGTATTTCTTCTTCATCTGATCTTCACGCTCCCAGGTGAACTCGGGTCCTCTACGAGCATTCCATCGAACCTTAACAATTGGTATCTTGTTTTGCTTAAGTCTTTTAACCTCACGATCCATTATTTCGACGGGTTCTTCGATGAATTGGAGTTTTTCGTTGATTTGGATTTCATCTAACGGAATAGTGAGATCTTCTTTAGCAAAACATTTCTTCAAATTCGAGACGTGGAAAGTGTTATGTACAGCCGCGAGTTGTTGAGGTAACTCAAGTCGGTAAGCTACTGGTCCGACACGATCAATAATCTTGAATGGTCCAATATACCTTGGATTTAATTTCCCTCGTTTACCAAATCGAACAACGCCTTTCCAAGGTGAAACTTTTAGCATGACCATCTCTCCAATTTCAAATTCTATATCTTTTCTTTTAATGTCAGCGTAGCTCTTTTGTCGACTTTGGGCGGTTTTCAACCGTTGTTGAATTTGGATGATCTTCTCGGTAGTTTCTTGTATAATCTCCGGACCCGTAATCTGTCTATCCCCCACCTCACTCCAACAAATCGGAGACCTGCACTTTCTACCATAAAGTGCTTCAAACGGCGCCATCTCAATGCTTGAATGGTAGCTGTTGTTGTAGGAAAATTCTGCTAACGGTAGATGTCGATCCCAACTGTTTCCGAAATCAATAACACATGCTCGTAGCATGTCTTCAAGCGTTTGTATCGTCCTTTCGCTCTGCCCATCAGTTTGTGGATGATAGGCAGTACTCATGTCTAGACGAGTTCCTAATGCTTGCTGTAATGTCTGCCAGAATCTTGAAATAAATCTGCCATCCCTATCAGAGATAATAGAGATTGGTATTCCATGTCTGGAGACGACTTCCTTCAAATACAGTCGTGCTAACTTCTCCATCTTGTCATCTTCTCTTATTGGCAGGAAATGTGCTGATTTGGTGAGACGATCAACTATTACCCAAATAGTATCAAAACCACTTGCAGTCCTTGGCAATTTAGTGATGAAATCCATGGTAATGTTTTCCCATTTCCATTCCGGGATTTCGGGTTGTTGAAGTAGACCTGATGGTTTCTGATGCTCAGCTTTGACCTTAGAACACGTCAAACATTCTCCTACGTATTTAGCAACATCGGCTTTCATACCCGGCCACCAAAAATGTTTCTTGAGATCCTTGTACATCTTCCCCGTTCCAGGATGTATTGAGTATCTGGTTTTATGAGCTTCTCTAAGTACCATTTCTCTCATATCTCCAAATTTTGGTACCCAAATCCTTTCAGCCCTATACCGGGTTCCGTCTTCCCGAATATTAAGATGCTTCTCCGATCCTTTGGGTATTTCATCCTTTAAATTTCCCTCTTTTAAAACTCCTTGTTGCGCCTCCTTTATTTGAGTAGTAAGGTTATTATGAATCGTTATATTCATAGATTTTACTCGAATGGGTTCTCTGTCCTTCCTGCTCAAGGCATCGGCTACCACATTTGCCTTCCCCGGGTGGTAACGAATCTCAAAATCGTAATCATTCAATAATTCAATCCACCTACGCTGCCTCATATTCAGTTGTTTCTGATTAAATATGTGTTGAAGACTTTTGTGGTCGGTATATATAATACTTTTGACCCCATATAAGTAGTGCCTCCAAGTCTTTAATGCAAAAACAACCGCGCCTAATTCCAAATCATGCGTCGTATAATTTTGTTCGTGAATCTTCAATTGTCTAGACGCATAAGCAATCACCTTCGTTCGTTGCATTAATACACAACCGAGACCTTGCTTTGATGCGTCACAATAAATCACAAAATCATCATTCCCTTCAGGCAATGACAATATAGGTGCCGTAGTTAGCTTTTTCTTCAATAACTGAAACGCTTTCTCTTGTTCATCATTCCATTCAAATTTCTTCCCTTTATGCGTTAATGCAGTCAAGGGTTTTGCTATTCTGGAAAAGTCTTGGATGAACCTTCTGTAGTAACCAGCTAGTCCTAAAAACAGGCGTATGTGTTTCGGAGTTTTCGGGGTTTCCCACTTTTCAACAGTTTCTATCTTTGCCGGATCCACCTTAATACCTTCTTTGTTCACTATGTGACCGAGGAATTGAACTTCTTCCAACCAAAATGCACACTTTGAAAACTTAGCGTACAATTCTTCCTTCCTCAATACTTCTAACACCTTTCTCAAATGTTCACCGTGTTCTTGGTCATTCTTTGAGTAAATAAGTATGTCATCAATGAAAACAATGACAAACTTGTCAAGGTATGGTCCACACACTCGGTTCATAAGGTCCATGAACACAGCTGGTGCATTAGTTAAACCAAACGGCATGACCATAAACTCGTAATGACCGTAACGTGTTCTGAAAGCAGTCTTTGGAATATCATCTTCTTTCACCCGCATTTGATGATACCCGGAACGTAAGTCAATCTTTGAATAAACAGACGAGCCTTGTAGTTGATCAAATAAGTCATCGATTCTCGGTAGTGGGTAGCGGTTCTTGATGGTAAGTTTGTTCAACTCTCGGTAGTCGATACACAACCTGAATGTACCATCTTTCTTCTTGACAAACAAAACAGGAGCTCCCCACGGTGATGTGCTTGGTCGAATGAAACCACGCTCTAAAAGTTCTTGTAATTGGCTTTGTAGTTCTTTCATCTCGCTGGGTGCGAGTCTGTAAGGAGCACGAGCTATTGGTGCAGCTCCTGGTACAAGATCTATTTGAAATTCAACGGATCGATGTGGGGGTAATCCCGGTAATTCTTTCGGAAATACATCAGGAAATTCTTTTGCGACGGGAACATCATTGATGCTCTTTTCTTCAGTTTGTACTTTCTCGACGTGTGCTAGAACAGCATAGCAACCTTTTCTTATTAGTTTTTGTGCCTTCAAATTACTAATAAGATGTAGCTTCGTGTTGCCCTTTTCTCCGTACACCATTAAGGGTTTTCCTTTTTCTCGTATAATGCGAATTGCATTTTTGTAACAAACGATCTCCGCTTTCACTTCTTTCAACCAGTCCATACCGATTATCACATCAAAACTCCCTAACTCTACTGGTATCAAATCAATCTTAAATGTTTCGCTAACCAGTTTAATTTCTCGATTCCGACATATATTATCTGCTGAAATTAATTTACCATTTGCTAATTCGAGTAAAAATTTACTATCCAAAGGCGTCAATGGACAACTTAATTTAGCACAAAAATCTCTACTCATATAGCTTCTATCCGCACCCGAATCAAATAAAACGTAAGCAGATTTATTGTCAATAAGAAACGTACCCGTAACAAGCTCCGGGTCTTCCTGTGCCTCTGCCGCATTAATATTGAAAACTCTTCCACGGCCTTGTCCATTCGTGTTCTCCTGGTTCGGGCAATTTCTAATAATGTGGCCTGGTTTTCCACATTTATAACAAACTACATTGGCATAACTTGCTCCGACACTACTTGCTCCGCCATCACTCGTTCCGACACCATTTGTTCCTTTCGTTCTATTAACCCCTGGTCCATAGACCTCACACTTCGCCGCGCTATGACCATTTCTTTTACACTTGTTGCAAAATTTGGTGCAGAACCCCGAGTGATTCTTTTCACACCTTTGGCATAGCTGCTTCTGATTGTTGTTGTTGTTGCGGTTATTATTGTTGTTGGGATGATTGTTGTAGTTGCTGTTGTTGTTGTTGTTGTTGGGCCGTTTGTTGTAGTTGCGATTGATGTTGCGATTGTTGGGATAATTGTTGCGATTATTGTTGTAATTGTTGTTGTTGTTGTTGTATTGGTGATTCTTATCACCGTTTTCTCCCACTTTCTTTTGACTTGCTTCACATTGGCCTCTTCAGCAGTCTGTTCTTTAATTCTTTCTTCAATTTGGTTCACGAGTTTGTGAGCCATTCTACATGCCTGTTGTATGGAGGCGGGCTCGTGTGAACTTATATCTTCTTGGATTCTTTCCGGTAATCCTTTCACAAACGCGTCGATCTTCTCTTCCTCATCTTCGAATGCTCCCGGACACAATAGGCACAATTCTGTGAATCGTCTTTCGTACGTGGTAATATCAAATCCTTGGGTTCGTAACCCTCTAAGTTCTGTCTTGAGCTTATTGACCTCGGTTCTGGGACGGTACTTCTCGTTCATCAAGTGCTTGAATGCTGACCACGGTAGTGCGTACGCATCATCTTGTCCCACTTGCTCTAGATAGGTATTCCACCATGTTAACGCAGAACCTGTGAAGGTATGCGTAGCGTACTTCACTTTATCCTCTTCAGTACACTTACTTATGGCAAACACCGATTCAACCTTCTCGGTCCACCGTTTCAATCCGATCGGTCCTTCAGTTCCATCAAATTCCAAAGGTTTGCAGGCAGTGAATTCTTTGTAGGTGCATCCTACACGATTTCCTGTACTGCTAGATCCAAGGTTATTGTTGGTATGTAGCGCAGCCTGTACTGCGGCTATGTTTGAAGCTAGAAAAGTACGGAATTCCTCTTCATTCATATTCACGGTGTGTCGAGTAGTCGGTGCCATTTCCTTCAAAATAGTTAAATGGAACAAGTTAATCATACAGAATATTAAGAGTAGTTAATAGTATTTCGTAGCATAATATGAACTCATTTATAAAAGCTTTTTCTTCATATTAGCGTTTTATAAGTTTAAATTCGGGTAGTACCTACCCGTTAAGTTCATACTTAGTAGCTAATATACAATTCAACTACTACAATTCTATATGAAAAACTGATTATAATAATATTTCGCGTTCAAACTTTTATACAATATTTTACAAACTTACAATACCGCTTATTTTACATAAAGCATGAAATATAGCACACAATAACTTTGATACAAGATAGTTGTGAAGACAATTCTAGCTAGTACACAAGTCGTTCAGCAAAGGCAATAAAGACACGTAATTCATACGTCCAGAAACAAGTCATGCATTCTGGTTTTACTAGGACTACTTCCCATCCTTGGTCTTGTGCAACATAACCGTTATGGCCGTTGATAAGACAGCGTGTTGTAACGTCATCAAAGGGACGAGGGTTACGTAATGTCCAACAGTCCCGTAATAATCTAAAAACCTCATTTCTTACCCCAATTACCGACTCCGTCACTTGTGGAAACGTTTTGTTTAATAGTTGTAGCCCGATGTTCTTGTTCTCACTTTGGTGAGAAGCGAACATTACTAATCCGTAAGCATAACATGCTTCTTTATGTTGCATGTTAGCCGCTTTTTCTAAATCACGAAGTCCAATATTCGGATATATTGAGTCAAAATAATTTCTTAACCCGTTGCGTAAAATAGCATTTGGGTTCCCCGCAATATATGCGTCAAAGTAAACACATCGTAACTTATGGGTTTCCCAATGTGATATCCCCCATCTTTCAAACGAAAGTCTCTTATAAACCAAGACATTCTTGGAACGTTCTTCGAATGTCTTACAAACTGATCTCGCCTTAAATAGTTGTGCCGAAGAATTCTGGCCGACTCTAGACAAGATTTCATCAATCATGTCTCCGGGTAGGTCTCTTAAAATATTGGGTTGTCTATCCATTTTGTGTTTTTAAACTGTAAAATAGACAAGAGTTAGATTCATAAAAAAAAAAAATACTTATTAATACAAGCAATTTTTACATATATCATAAAGCATAAGAACACTATATTACATATATTACACCACACGAATACAACTATCTTATTCCGACTCGCTCGTTTCTTCTTCTTCGGTTTTGGTTCGTTTTGCCAAGTTTCTAGGGATATATGATGTTCCCCTAATACGAGCCGTCGTTGTCCACATTGGTTTAGAAAACCCTGGTGGTTTAGAGGTTCCCGGGTCATTGTTACAACTTAAGGACTTCGGGGGTTGACGATACATATAAAGTTCATCGGGGTTGGAATTAGATTTCTCTATTTTTATGCCCTTTCCCTTATTATTTTCTTTTGCTTTTTTAAATTCAGTTGGGGTAATTTCTATAACATCATCGGAATTCTCGTCGGAATCCGATTCATCGGAGAATTGGTAATCCTCCCAATATTTTGCTTCCTTGGCGGAAACACCATTGACCATAATTAACCTTGGTCGGTTGGTTGAGGATTTTCTTTTACTTAACCGTTTTATTATTTCCCCCACCGGTTCTATTTCTTCATCCGGTTCCGATTCTTCTTCCGGTTCCGATTCTTCTTCCGGTTCCGACTCTTCTTCCGGTTCCTCTTCGGGAACTTGTGAATCAGTCCACGAATCATTCCAATTTACATTTGACTCTTCATTATTATTAGGTGAGTCAATGGGACTTGTTCTAGAGGTAGACATCTATCACATAATATCAAACACGTTAAGAGATTAATATATCACATAATATTCATATGTTAAAAATATATAGTTTCCAACAAAAATGTTAAGCAATCATTTTTAAAGAAAACACGGTCGAAGTCCAGACTCACTAATGCATCCTAACAAACTCGATAAGACACACTAATGCAAAATTCTGGTTCTCTAAGACCAACGCTCGGATACCAACTGAAATGTCCCGTTCTTATTGATTAAAAACGTTCCATATTAATTGATTTCGTTGCGAGGTTTTGACCTCTATATGAGACGTTTTTCAAAGACTGCATTCATTTTTAAACAAACCATAACCTTTATTTCATCAATAAAGGTTTAAAAAGCTTTACGTAGATTATCAAATAATGATAATCTAAAATATCCTGTTTACACACGACCATTACATAATGGTTTACAATACAAATATGTTACAACAAAATAAGTTTCTTGAATGCAGTTTTTACACAATATCATACAAGCATGGACTCCAAATCTTGTCCTTATTTAAGTATGCGACAGCGGAAGCTCTTAATAATCACCTGAGAATAAACATGCTTAAAACGTCAACAAAAATGTTGGTGAGTTATAGGTTTAACCTATATATATCAAATCGTAACAATAGACCACAAGATTTCATATTTCAATACACATCCCATACATAGAGATAAAAATCATTCATATGGTGAACACCTGGTAACCGACAATAACAAGATGCATATATAAGAATATCCCCATCATTCCGGGACACCCTTCGGATATGATATAAATTTCGAAGTACTAAAGCATCCGGTACTTTGGATGGGGTTTGTTAGGCCCAATAGATCTATCTTTAGGATTCGCGTCAATTAGGGTGTCTGTTCCCTAATTCTTAGATTACCAGACTTAATAAAAAGGGGCATATTCGATTTCGATAATTCAACCATAGAATGTAGTTTCACGTACTTGTGTCTATTTTGTAAATCATTTATAAAACCTGCATGTATTCTCATCCCAAAAATATTAGATTTTAAAAGTGGGACTATAACTCACTTTCACAGATTTTTACTTCGTCGGGAAGTAAGACTTGGCCACTGGTTGATTCACGAACCTATAACAATATATACATATATATCAAAGTATGTTCAAAATATCTTTACAACACTTTTAATATATTTTGATGTTTTAAGTTTATTAAGTCAGCTGTCCTCGTTAGTAACCTACAACTAGTTGTCCACAGTTAGATGTACAGAAATAAATCGATAAATATTATCTTGAATCAATCCACGACCCAGTGTATACGTATCTCAGTATTGATCACAACTCAAACTATATATATTTTGGAATCAACCTCAACCCTGTATAGCTAACTCCAACATTCACATATAGAGTGTCTATGGTTGTTCCGAAATATATATAGATGTGTCGACATGATAGGTCGAAACATTGTATACGTGTCTATGGTATCTCAAGATTACATAATATATAATACAAGTTGATTAAGTTATGGTTGGAATAGATTTGTTACCAATTTTCACGTTGCTAAAATGAGAAAAATTATCCAATCTTGTTTTACCCATAACTTCTTCATTTTAAATCCGTTTTGAGTGAATCAAATTGCTATGGTTTCATATTGAACTCTATTTTATGAATCTAACAAAAAAAAAGTATAGGTTTCTAGTCGGAAAAATAAGTTACAAGTCGTTTTTGTAAAGGTAGTCATTTCAGTCGAAAGAACGACGTCTAGATGACCATTTTAGAAAACATACTTCCACTTTGAGTTTAACCATAATTTTTGGATATAGTTTCATGTTCATAATAAAAATCATTTTCTCAGAATAACAACTTTTAAATCAAAGTTTATCATAGTTTTTAATTAACTAACCCAAAACATCCCGCGGTGTTACTACGACGGCGTAAATCCGGTTTTACGGTGTTTTTCGTGTTTCCAGGTTTTAAATCATTAAGTTAGCATATCATATAGATATAGAACATGTGTTTAGTTGATTTTAAAAGTCAAGTTAGAAGGATTAACTTTTGTTTGCGAACAAGTTTAGAATTAACTAAACTATGTTCTAGTGATTACAAGTTTAAACCTTCGAATAAGATAGCTTTATATGTATGAATCGAATGATGTTATGAATATCATTACTACCTTAAGTTCCTTGGATGAACCTACTGGAAAAGAGAAAAATGGATCTAGCTTCAATGGATCCTTGGATGGCTCAAAGTTCTTGAAGCAAAATCATGACACGAAAACAAGTTCAAGTAAGATCATCACTTGAAATAAGATTGTTATAGTTATAGAAATTGAACCAAAGTTTGAATATGATTATTACCTTGTATTAGAATGATAACCTACTGTAAGAAACAAAGATTTCTTGAGGTTGGATGATCACCTTACAAGATTGGAAGTGAGCTAGCAAACTTGAAAGTATTCTTGATTTTATGAAACTAGAACTTTTGGAATTTATGAAGAACACTTAGAACTTGAAGATAGAACTTGAGAGAGTTCAATTAGATGAAGAAAATTGAAGAATGAAAGTGTTTGTAGGTGTTTTTGGTCGTTGGTGTATGGATTAGATATAAAGGATATGTAATTTTGTTTTCATGTAAATAAGTCATGAATGATTACTCATATTTTTGTAATCTTATGAGATATTTCATGCTAGTTGCCAAATGATGGTTCCCACATGTGTTAGGTGACTCACATGGGCTGCTAAGAGCTGATCATTGGAGTGTATATACCAATAGTACATACATCTAAAAGCTGTGTATTGTACGAGTACGAATACGGGTGCATACGAGTAGAATTGTTGATGAAACTGAACGAGGATGTAATTGTAAGCATTTTTGTTAAGTAGAAGTATTTTGATAAGTGTATTGAAGTCTTTCAAAAGTGTATAAATACATGTTAAAAACACTACATGTATATACATTTTAACTGAGTCGTTAAGTCATCGTTAGTCGTTACATGTAAGTGTTGTTTTGAAACCTTTAGGTTAACGATCTTGTTAAATGTTGTTAACCCAATGTTTATAATATCAAATGAGATTTTAAATTATTATATTATCATGATATTATCATGTATGAATATCTCTTAATATGATATATATACATTAAATGTCTTTACAACGATAATCGTTACATATATGTCTCGTTTAAAAATCATTAAGTTAGTAGTCTTGTTTTTACATATGTAGTTCATTGTTAATATACTTAATGATATGTTTACTTATCATAGTATCATGTTAACTATATATATATCCATATATATGTCATCATATAGTTTTTACAAGTTTTAACGTTCGTGAATCACCGGTCAACTTGGGTGGTCAATTGTCTATATGAAACATATTTCAATTAATCAAGTCTTAACAAGTTTGATTGCTTAACATGTTGGAAACATTTAATCATGTAAATATCAATCTCAATTAATATATATAAACATGGAAAAGTTCGGGTCACTACATCAAATAGGGTCGCCAAGTGGTCAGACTTATCCTAACCATGAGAGGATCTGTCTCGTACAATAGGGGGCACCAAGCATATTAGCTTATAAGACTAATGAATCAGATCCCCAGAAAGGATAATCTCCTTAAAGATTAAAAATCAGCTTTTAAGCCTGATATTACTCAATCCTTGAGATTGACCTTAAAGATTGAGAATTACAAACTCATGAAATTTGATGATATCTAAACTCGAGCTTGAACGAGAAAAATATTTTGATCAAAATTACAAACCGATCTGTTTTCTGAATACCCATTTTCAATGCGTTCATTACCATTGGCTGTAAAATCCTAGGAATTCACCTGGAATTCATTAGGTCACCTGAACCAAATGTGTCAACCGTAACAACGGTGGTTGCATAGCATGGTCGAAGACAGGACCTTGTGCCAGACCGAAAAATTATAGGGTGATCTTTACTATTGCTCCTACAAAGGATAGTAATTGCATCCGACACGATATAGACCATAATCAAAAGCATGTCATTAGACATTGCCTTAACAGTTGCTTGTTCAACGCTTTCCTTTACAATCAGACGGTAGTTTACCGAAAGGTAATATACGGAGCAAGTATACTGGATGTGTTGCTTTCCCAATACAAGGTTAGCAAGTGGGTGACACAAAACCATAAGTTTTGAGCTAAAATTTTCAAATACAAAACCCACAAAAACATTTTACAAACACCGATGAAGGGATATTCCGGAAAACTGATCTAGGGTAAAAGCTAGATTTAATTTTCAAAAGATCAAATGTTTTCATAAAGATTCAATTTCCTAAAGGATCTAAATTTTTATAGTCATGTGGGACTGTAAACCACATCGTTACTATCATTGTTTATACCTCCGTATTAAAATCACTGATGTACAAAGTGTGAAGAATAAAGAAGTGATTCTAGTAAAGTTATACTCAAGTTCTATATTGCTTGAGAACAAGCAACGCTCAAGTGCGGGAATATTTGATAATGCTAAAAACGAACATATATTTCATAGCATTATCCTTCAAGAAAGACAAGCTTTTAGTTGCAATTGTTCTATTTACAAGTGATATTCGTTTAAATAATAAAAGGTGAAGACAAAAAGACAGATTCGACGATTTGAAGACGCAAACGACCAAAAAGCTAAAGATTACAAAGTACAATCCAAGTGGTTCAATTTATTGATGAGAAACATCTCAAAATTACAAGAGTACAAGCCGCAAAACGCAAAGTACAAGATATTAAATAGTACGCAAGGACGTTCGAAAATTCGGAACCGGGACATGAACCAACTATCAACGCGCGACGCAACGGACCTAAAATTACAAGTCAACTATGCACTAGAATATAATATATATATATATATATATATATATATATATATATATATATATATATATATATATATATATATATATATATATATATATATTATATAAAATTATATATATTATATTATATATTATTAAATAAAACGTCAGCAAACAAGAAAACAAAAGTATGTGAGCTGTCCCAGGCGACCATGCGATCGCATGGCCTGGAAGCTTTAAATCCATGCGGTCGCATGGAGTGCTGT
Organism: Rutidosis leptorrhynchoides; assembly: GCF_046630445.1. NCBI lineage: Eukaryota > Viridiplantae > Streptophyta > Magnoliopsida > Asterales > Asteraceae > Rutidosis > Rutidosis leptorrhynchoides. The sequence continues at coordinate 74,651,954 of NC_092340.1, read as the reverse complement.
AGCTGGTAAGGTTCTATAAATGCAACGAATTCTGGCCGAAATAAAGACCTTCAACATACTTCAATCTTACTCTCTCAATATATTTATATTTATAATATTAATTTTAATTTTAATTTTAAGTTAATAATAATAAGGTTAAAGTGGCAAATGTTTTAAGTTTGTAAGTCGAAATTCTGTCCGTGTAATACTACGCGATTAATACTCATTGTAAGTTATGTTCAACCTTTTTAAATTAATGTCTCGTAGCGAAGTTATTATTATGCTTATTTAAGCCGAAGTAATCGTGATGTTGGACTAAATATCAAAGACGGGGTTATTGAGCTTTCTACCATAATTGGGGTTTGGACAAAAGATCGACACTTGTGGAAATTAGACTATGGGCTATTAATGGGCTTTATATTAACTAAACGATACCTCGTTAATTTAATTTAAAAGTTACAATTTGACGTATCTATATATAACCACATACGCTTAATCGGGTACGGTGGGCAGGATATTTATAAATACGAATTATTGTTCATTTGACCGGACACGGGGATGGATTAATAGTAACTGGACTCATTAAAACAGGGGTGGATTACATTCAAGGGTAATTAGTGTAATTGTTAACAAAGTATTAAAACCTTGGAGTACACGCAGTCGATAACCTGATGTATTCATTAAACAAAGTATTAAGACCTTATTACAGTTCGAATCCCCAATTAGTTGGAATATTTGACTTCGAGTATAAGGATAATTTGACGAAGACTCTCGTACTTTATAATTATGACCGATGGACTATTATGGACAAAACTAGATGGACATATCGAATAATCCAGGACAAAGGACAATTAACCCATGGTAATAAATTAAAATCAACACGTCAAACATCATGATTACGGAAGTTTAAATAAGCATAATTCCTTTATTTTATATATCATCGTACTTTTAATTATCGCAATTTTATTTATCGTCATTTTATTTATCGCACTTTTAATTATCGCACTTTTATTTATTGTCATTTACTTTACGCTTTAAATTAAGTTGTATTTATATTTAATATTTTACATTAGGTTTTAATTGTGACTTAAGACATAAAATCGATAAACCGGTCACTAAACGGTAAAAACCCCCCTTTTATAATAATAATAATAATAATAATATTACTTATATATATATATATATATATATATATATATATATATATATATAGATATATATATATATATATATATATATATATATATATATATATATATATATATATATATATATATATATATATATATATATATATATATATATATATATATATATATGTATATATTGATACAAATATAGTTTAAAATAAATATAGCGTTAAACTCAGCTAGCTCCCGGCGGAACGAACCGAACTTACTAAAAACTACACTACTTTACAATTAGGTACACTGCCTATAGTGTTGTAGCAAGGTTTAGGTATATCCACTCTATAAATAAATAAATAACTTGTGTAAAATTGTATCGTATTTAATAGTATTTCGCAATAAAAATATAACTATTTCATATACACCTCGCATAACATCAATATCTTAGAATATCTAAGATTAGATGATGATGAAGAATATTATCCGCAAGAGTTGAGAGTAAGGAGCAAGGTATTCGCTAAAGACTTCAGCAGACACTGAATCATTTGGATTCTTTAAAGGCATATTTAGTCTTTGTGATTTGTCCACAGCCTCCTTCATGGTTTGCTTAATCCGTTTTTCATTTCCAAACCTTCTCTTTTTTCTGAGCTTTGCCAACACACTATTCTTTATCATCAAACTTTTGACTGTTATGGTTGTCTCCAGTTTCTACTGCTTCATTCAGCTTTTTCAAAATTCAAGGTATTGATTCGTAGACTTGGTGCTTTTCAGAAATTCAGAATTAAAGATTAAAATTTCCAGGAGTTACACATTATATGTATACATATAATTGAAGTGAAAACGCTGCGAGATTTAAGATTGATGATTGATGATTCCCGGTAATTGGTATGGCAATTATTGTTACAGGATGTAGGTGAGTACATGATGGAGTTTCATGAATAATATAGATATTTTTCAGAGAGACTAAAGTCGAAGTTGCTGGTACATCTGCTGATAATATAGTGGAATACAAAAGGTGCTCCGGTAACGATGGCAAAAGGGCAACGTATATATTGAGGTTATAATACGGCTAATCCAATTGAAAAGTCGAAGTTGACTTGTTGGAGCCGTGACAAAACTGGCTACTTTAAAAAGGAATTGCAAGGTTATTTTCGGCAACAACAACGCTAATGGCTCACGGATTTGTGTTAAACCGGGAGTTTTCCAGATGCATAATTGTGGATAACATGTGGTTGGATCATCATCTCGATTGTTTCTTAATTGAGGTGTTTTCAAGAATCATAAAGGGTTTGAATGTAGATTGCATTGAATTTTTGAATAACACAAAAATTGTTTTATGGGTTTAATGATTAGAAGTGATGTTTTAGCACAGTTTTGAAGTCAAAGTATAGCTTTGAAAGATGTAGAGATTTAAGAGTGACGTCTCCCGTTGAGTCTTGACTTGGATTCTGATCTGTCAAAATTAGAATATGAAATTGAATTTGGATGAGAACGGTTGTTTTGATTTCTATGAAATAATGTATATCATTGTGAAAGTAGTGAGTATAGTTGATGATTGCTGAATCAGATTCGAAGAATGTAATATATTAAATTGTGAATTTATATATCTCTCGGGTATTACCTACCCGTTAAAAGTTTCACAAGTAATATTTTGGTACAGCAGAATTTTTATTACAGTCTTTATGAAAATATATGTATATTTTCTTCAGATGTAATACAGATTTGATGAGCTAATATTAAATTAAGCTCATTTAATTTTCGACTGAAATTAGAAATGAATAATCTCTAAAACAATAGAGATTACATAATATTCACGGAGTATTTCACTAATGTAATCAATACTTTATTATTTATTCTTATTGACATTCCTTGGTGACGGATGTTGATGCTTGTGAATTCTTGCGAACTTCGTAAGATATGAATGATGTTTTCTAGAAAGCTTCAAGTATATCTAAGTGTAAAATCAAACATGTAATTGAATAGTACACTTAGTTTATTATGAAACAGAATTCATGGAGTTGAAACAGAGGTCGTAGTTAACGATGGTTATGTTGTTAAGGAAGGATGTACATCACAGCATATTAGTAATACGAATTTAACCGAGTAGTATCTACCCTTATTTAATTCATACATAATAGCTTAGTACGGAAAGATATATTTTGATCTCAAAATTCATATTTATATATATAAAATATACATATAATTTCTTCAGGGGGAATGAGTTAATACTTCATAACTCGTTGATACAATATACGCGTTGTTGATTTGTGATGATGTTGATGATTATGGAATTGGCGGAGCTCGTAGTGCTACAGATTTTACCGGTGTTGGTGATACTGATGGTGATGCTGGTGGTACTACCGGTGGTGCTTGTATAACAAGTCTAGCTTGTAAACTAAGTACCATTCTTGTCAGAGTTTTTACTCATCCTTCTATCATTTCGGTCCACTCATCTGATTTATGGTTAAGGTTGGAATAGATAATCTCTAAGACTTCAGAGATTACATAATCGTCGCAGAATTTTTCTCCAATAAAGTTATGAATCAATACTTCATCGTTGATTTTTATTAGTACTCCTTGGTATCTATGGTGCGTATGACGTTGATGTTCGAGGTGGAGATTGTGACGTTGAGGTGTGGGATGCGGATGTTGTTGTTGATGGTGGTAATGGTACTGTTGATGTTGCTGATGGTGGTACTGTTAATGCTGGTGATGCTGCTGGTGCTTGTAACCTTTGTACCATATTATCCAAAGCCACTACCCGAGTGCGAAGTTCGTTGACTTCTTCTATTACACCGGGATGATTGTCAGTTCGGACAAGCGAATGAATAAGATCTAGAATATGAGATAGTATATAATCGTGACGAGATACTCTGGAAATGAGAGAGAAAATGGTGTTTCGGACAGGTTCGCCGGTAATTGCTTCAGGTTCTTCGCCAAGAGGGAAATGTGGTGGATGGAAGGGATCACCTTCTTCTTATCTCCAATGATTAAGTATACTGCGAACCCATCCCCAATTCATCCAGAATAGATGATGGCTAATTGGTTGATCCATTCCAGTCACACTGGTTTCGGAGCTCGAGTCAAACTCCATATCGGAATCCGAGGGACTTGAACTAGTGGGGAGTTCCATTTCGTAAGATTGATTAAAAGATTTTTCGATATGAAATGATTTTCGGCTATCGGATGGTATTCTAATTACATAGAATATCTATATATATATAGAACAAAAAATTTCGTAGATTACGGAGGAATTTACGGAATATGTCAGGCAAAGTTTACAGTAACAGATACGCTAAGATATGATTTAGCAGATATACTAAGATATGAATTTTGTCTATACACTATCTATGCAATAATTGCAGTAAGACACGTCAAGACTTAAGATGATAAACAGGTAATTTCCGACAAGAAATGATAAGCAAAACTTTTGACATGTAGACATGGCCGAAGTCTAGACTCACTAATGCATCCTAACAACTATCAGTTAGACACACTAATGCAAGATCTGGTTCGCTAAGACGACCGCTCTGATACCAACTGAAACGACCCGTCCATATTACTATAAACGCAATACGTTATTCATTGGTCCCATAGCGAGGTATTTGACCTCTATATGATACGTTTTAGAAAAATATTGCATTCGTTTCATAAAAAGCACACCATTATTATACATAATGCATGTTTTAAATAAGTGGGCGATTATTTAAGAAATAATCCCCATGACATAACTACACACATGACATACACACATGACATAACTATCGAATATAATACATGACAAAGGTTTTATTGAATGCAACACTTCATTTAAACAAAAGCATGAGACTCCTTGCACAGCTTGCTCAGATAATGCAACAGCGGAAGACTTTTTTAAGGACCTGAGAATAAACATGCTTAGACAGTCAACACAAAGGTTGGTGAGATATATAGGTTTAGCATCGATATAAATATAGACCACAAGATTTCATAGTTATAAATATATGTACACTCGCAAGTGTATAAAAGTATTCTATAAGTTGTTGAGCGCTTCGGTAACCATACTTAACCATAAATGTAGCATATTCCCTTTATTATGAAATCTCCCTACACTGTACCAAGTGTAGTAAAAATGAAGTACTATGCAACCGTTTACGATACTAGAGCGACTAGCCCGGTTGGGGTTGTCAAACCCGATAGATCTATCAATAGGATTCGCGCTTACATGTTCTTACAACTTGTAAATATTAGTTACCAAGCTATTAGGGAATATATGCAATGTGGTACAACTCAACGTAGAATATATTTTAAGTACTTGTGTCCATGGCGTAAAACATAAAATGCATGTATTCTCATCCCAAAATATTTTTAAAGTTTAAAAATGGGACTATATACTCACGGTAGTAAAAGTATATTAATAATAAGTTTTCAGCTTATTAAAAATATGGTCGTCGTCCTTGGATTCACGAACCTATAACAATAATAATGATTCAGATAATAATACGACATGTGAATAAAATAAAACAAGTTCATAGAATACATATATATTAATTTTTAATATTTTTATGTTAGTAGTCATTTGTTAGTAGTCCAAAATAGTCCAAAATGTCCAACAGTCCAATAATCGGTATATATATAATCTTAGAATTATCCCACGACGTATTGTATACGTATTATATTTGCATCAACCCAGAGACATATTGTAAACGTATTTTCTTAGAATTTTTCAAAACGTATTGTATACTTATTGTCTTAGGATTTATCAAAACGTATTGTATACTTATTGTCATAGAATGTACCAAGATTATATATATATATATATATATATATATATATATATATATATATATATATATATATATATATATATATATATATATATATATATATATATATATATATATATATATACAATCTCGGAATTAACTAAGATTATAATATTTTGTTATACTAATGATAACATGTCCAAATATATATAGGATATAGGAAAAGTTAGCAAAGATATGGTTAATATAGTTTTTACAATATAAATTTCGTCCATACAACGTTAATTTTAGCAGATTTTGTTTTGCTCGCCAAATATTCATTATAACTCCGTTTAAAGTGAATAAAATTGCTATAGATTCCTTAAGAAGTTAAGTTTTCAAAAACAATTCGAAAAGTTCAGCCCATGTATTAATATTCAGAGTTTTACCCTCTTTTTGTGCCGGTGGACAGATTTGGAAGAATCCCGGCACCCACCCAATACATGATTTTTGATAAAATACTTTCACTTTGTCTAAAATCATGAAAAAAATACTGGAAGTCTTATTTACATATATTAACATATTTCCAAAGTCTTAGCCTCGAAATCAAAGTCTAAGATAGGTTTTTAATTCCCAATCCAAAACAGCCCGCTTTTTTCCGAATGGAGATTAAACGATATATGTTAAGTTTCAAGGTGTTCTTCATATGTACAAGTTATAAGTTCTTATATTAACTTAATATAACATTATAATACATATAAATAAGTGTTATTAGAGTTAAGTTAGAAAGATTAGATTAGTTCTTCAAACAAGTTTAGAATCAACTAAACTATGTTCTAGTTTATAAACTCTTATATAGATAGCTATAAACATATGAATTGAACAAGAGTTGAAGTAGAGTTTTTACCTCAAGTTTAGAATTTAAAGTTGCTGGAAAGAAGTAGTAGAATAAAACTTGAGAGAGTTCTTGCAAGTGTGTGTGAAAATTGGAAGTAAAATTTGGAAAATGAATGTGTAAAAATGAGTTAGAAATGGTGCTTATTTATAGGATTGAAAATTTAGTTTTTAGTGAAAATATCTAAGATAACTTAAAATGTATTAAGTCATAACTTATATATATATATATATATATATATATATACATATACATATATATACATATATATATACATATGTATATATATATACATATACATATATATACATATATGTATATATACATATATGTATATATATATACATATATGTATATATATATATATACATATATATATACATATGTATATATATATACATATACATATATATACATATATGTATATATACATATATGTATATATATATATACATATATGTATATATACATATATGTATATATATATACATATATGTATATATATATATATACATATATATATACATATGTATATATATATACATATACATATATATACATATATGTATATATACATATATGTATATATATATACATATATGTATATATATATATATATATATATATATATATATATATATATATATATATATATATATATATATATATATATATATATGTAATTAATACAAGTTATGACGTTCGTGAATCGTAAGAATAAAAGGGTGGTCAAACGTTTACATAAATTACGTTTCAATTAATCAAGTCTTAACAAGTTTGATTGCTTAACATGTTGGAAACATTTAATTGTGTAAATATTAATCTCATATATATTAACGGAAAAATTCGGGTCGTTTTACACATAATTGTTCGTGAATCGTCAGGAGCAGTCGATGGGTAAATGAATACATGAACACAGTTCAAAGTTTTTGAGATTTCAACATTACAGACTTTGCTTATCGTGTCGGAAACATATAAAGATCAAGTTTAAATTTGGTCTAAAATTTCTGGGTTGTCACAATGAAACACCCGAACAAGCTCTACAACGAATGATAGCCACCGCCGTGGATGCGGCCATGGCCGGTCACTCTTCCAACAACAACAACAATAACAACAATCACAACAACAATGGAGCCGGTAACTCAAAATAGGTATGCTCCTACAAAGCTTTCATGGGGTACAAACCTCATACTTTTGATGGGACCGGAGGACCGGTTGCTCTCACTCGATGGTTTGAGCAAACGGGAGCCTTTTTTAGCATAAACGGTTGCCGGGACCAAGACAATGTTAAATATTCCACCCACACTTTTGCTGGTATCGCTCTCACGTGATGGAACACGTATGCACAATTGGTGGGTACCGATGAATCCCACGCTCTCTCTTGGTCCGATTTGAAAGAAAAGATGATCACCGAATACTTTCCGCGTGAGGAAACACGAAAGCTCGAACAAGAGCTAAGAACTCTAAAAGCAGTCGAAAACGACCTCAAGGCTTATAATCAACGATTTTCCAAACTAGCCTTGATGTGCCCAAACCTTGTGAACCCCGAGTCTTTAAGGGTTGAACTTTATGTGGATGATCTTCCAAAGAGCATCAAACACGGAGTAATGTCATCCAAACCCACTAATCATCAAGAAGCTTTGAATATGGCCCATAAATTGATAGAAATGGTGGACGAAATCATAGTACCGGTACCTAAGGCCGAGGATAAGTCAGGTGGCAACAAAAGAAAATGGGAGGCCACTCCAACAAACAACTTCACCAAAAAGCCTTTCACCTCCGACGGCAAGAAGAGTTATGCCGGGAACTTTCCTTATTGTAACAAGTGCTACAAACATCATCTTGGTGAATGTGGCAAACCATTTTGCATCAAGTGTCAAAGGAGTGGCCACATGGCCCACGATTGTAGGAATACCGCTCCCGTTGCTCAAAAGGGGCCCAATGCACCAAGACCGGGTGTTTGTTATGAATGTGGCCAACCAGGTCATTATAGGAATGCGTGCCCAAAGAAGAAAGCTAACCCCAATACACGCGGTCGAGCTTTCAACATCAATAACGAGGAAGCCCGAGATGACAATGAACTAGTCACGGGTACGTTTCTTCTCAACAATTCTTATGTCTCTTGCTTATTCGATTCGAGTTCCGATAAGAGTTTTATATCCAAGACTTTGACTCATTCTTTTAGCACTCCACAACTCCCACTAGATACTACTTATACCATTGAAGTAGCCAACGGGAAACTATTGAGTGCCGACAAATTTTATCGGGGGTGTACGTTAAACTTAATGGGTAAAGAGTTTGAAATTGACTTGTTACCTATAGAACTAGGGAGCTTTGATGTAATCATTGGTATGGATTGGCTAGCCAAAACGAAATCTCACATTCTTTGCGATCTTAAAGCGATTCAAATTCCAATCGAGAATGGTGAACCCTTGATTGTCTATGGCGATAAGAGTTGCACCGGACTCAACCTCGTCTCGTGCCTTAAAGTTGAAAATTACCTTTGTAAAGGTTGTTTCACGATTCTAGCCCACGTTAAGAAAGTCGAGATAAACGAGAAGCATATCGATGATGTGCCAATTGTTAGTGACTTTTCCGATGTATTTTCCGACGAATTGCCGGGTGTTCCACCTCATTGACCGGTAGAATTCCAAATCGATCTTATTCCGGGAGCCGCACCCGTAGCACGTGCACCGTATAGACTTGCTCCATCCGAAATGCAAGAATTGCAAAGTCAAATCCAAGAACTACTCGACCGTGGTTTTATCCAACCTAGCCACTCACCATGGGGCGCTCCGATTTTGTTCGTTAAGAAGAAAGATGGATCCCTACGAATGTGCATTGATTATCGTGAACTAAACAAATTGACGGTTAAGAACCGATTTCCTTTTCCGCCCATCGACGACCTCTTTGATCAACTACAAGGATCTCTTGTATATTCAAAAATCGATCTCCGCTCGGGTTATCATCAATTAAGGATTAAGGGGGAAGATATCTCCAAAACCGCTTTCCGGACTCGTTATGGTAGTTATGAATTTCTTGTAATGCCATTTGGTCTCACTAACGCACCGGCGGTTTTCATGGATCTTATGAACCGCGTGTGCAAACCGTTTCTCGACAAATTCGTTATTGTATTCATCGATGATATCTTGGTCTATTCTAAAAGCGAAGAAGAGCACGAACAACACCTTCGACTCGTGCTCGAACTCTTGAGACAAGAACGACTCTATGCCAAATTCTCCAAGTGTGAATTTTAGTTAAAGGAAGTTTAATTTCTTGGTCATGTTGTAAGTGATCAAGGTATTAAAGTTGATCCCGCAAAAATCGAAGCCTTTAGCAAATGGGAGACCCCTACTACTCCTACCCACATTCGTCAAATCTTGGGTCTCGCCGGGTACTATCGTAGATTCATCGAAAACTTCTCTTTGGTTGCACGTCCTCTAACCGCGTTAACTCACAAGGGAAAGAAATTCATTTGGGCGACCGAGTAAGAACCCGCGTTTCAAACCTTGAAGACAAAGCTAACCACCGCTCCTATCTTGTCACTTCCCAAAGGCAATGATGATCTGGTTGTATATTGCGATGCCTCGAAACATGGTTTTGGGTGTGTATTGATGCAACGAAAGAAAGTCATTGCTTATGCCTCTCGACAACTAAAAATCCATGAACGGAACTACATAACTGTGACGACCCGAAAATTTCCGACCAAATTTAAACTTAACCTTTATATGTTTCCGACACGATAAGCAGAATTTGTAATGTTGAATCTCAAAAAGTTTGGAACTACATTCATGTGATCAATTATCCTTTGACCGTGTTCGACGATTCACGAACAATTATGTGTATATAGATATGTATATATAATATATAATATTATCTGAAAATATTAACAAAGTATTAGATATATGATACTTTACATGAACGTATTTGTTTCGATATATTTATTGACAGAATTAAGAGATAATATTAAATGATTGAATTATCAGATACATTATGATATGATTACGGGCCTATGTTATGAGGTCCACTGTGATTTAAGAAATCTATTCTTTTTGACCACTCATTACTTAACTAGTATGATAAAATAACGATATTTATATTTTATTTTATCAAATATATATAACGATTTAAATTAATATTATATATATTTATATGCGTATTATACGTACATAGTTTTATACTTTTACTATACTTTAACTTTACCTTTACTTTACTTTAACTTTAATAATTCATACTTTAATAATTCACTTTAATAATTCATACTTTAATAATTTACTTTAATAATTCATACTTTAATAATTCACTTTAATAATTCACTTTAATAATTCATACTTTAATAATTCACTTTAATAATTCATACTTTAATAATTCATACTTTAATAATTCACTTTAATAATTCATACTTTAATAATTCACTTTAATAATTCATACTTTAATAATTCACTTTAATAATTCAAAAATCTATTATAAATAGAATTCAATAGGTTTTATTATTTCATAGAAACTTGAAAATATATTTCTCTAAACTCTCTCAATCGAATTACACATATATATTTTCTTTGTATTATTTCAAATAAACACGTATAAATTTTAGATGTCATTTTGGGTTAAGTTGACTTTTGTTGACTTTTGCATATTAGTCTCGAGCATTAGGATTGTGGTACACTATGACTTGACCAAAAATTGTTAGACAAATATTGACCAACATATAAATATATATAATTAATATAGGTTCGTGAATCCGAGGCCAACCTTGCACTTGTTAAATGACGTTATATGTATTTTTACTACAAAATACAGTATGGTGAGTTTCATTACTCCCTTTTTATATATATTTTTGGGCTGAGAATACATGCGTTGTTTTATAAATGTTTTACGAAATAGGCACAAGTACTAAAACTAATTCTATGTGGGTTTAAACCAGAAATATACCCTTAGCTTGGTAACATTAAACTACTTGTCTATGTACGGTAGGCGCGAATCCTAAAGATAGATCTATTGGGCCTGACAAACCCCATCCTGACTATGGGATGCTTTAGTACTTCGAGGTTATTTTAAACACACCTGATCTGGTGTACTTCAGAGGGTAAAACATGAACGTTAAGGCTTGTTACCGGGTGCCTACAACTTATAGAATACTTTTATACACTCGCGAGTGTACGGATATTTATAGAAACTAAAATCTTGTGGTCTATTACTATTACGGAAATGATTGATTATGATAAACTAATGAACTCACCAACCTTTTGGTTGACACTTTAAAGCATGTTTATTCTCAGGTATTAAAGAAATCTTCCGCTGTGCATTAGCTCATTTTAAGGATATTACTTGGAGTCATTCATGACATACTTTGAAAGACGTTGCATTCGAGTCGTTGAGTTCATCAAGATTAATATTAAGTCAATTATAGTTGGATGTAATATGAAATGGTATGCATGCCGTCAATTTATGATGTAAAGAAAGTTTGTCTTTTAAAAACGAATGCAATGTTTGTAAAACGTATCATATAGAGGTCAAATACCTCACGATGTAATCAACTATTGTGAATCGTTTATAATGTATATGAACGGATCCTTTCAATAACACATGATCTCGAACTCGGAGCCGTTGTCTTTGCACTTAATATGTGGAGACACTATCTTTATGGAACCAAGAGTACTATCTTCACCGATCACAAAAGCCTCCAACACATCTTCGACCAAAAGAAACTAAACATGAGGCAACGACGGTGGATTGAAACTTTGAACGATTACGATTGTGAGCTTCGTTACCATCCTGGAAAGGCAAATGTACTAGCCGGTGCCTTAAGTCGAAAAGAAAGAGCGGTGCCTCTTCGTGTCCGAGCTTTAAACATCACCAGCCACACCAATCTCAATAGTCAAATTCGTGTAGCCCAAGATGAGGCTCTCAAGGATGAAAACATCTCTCTCGAACACTTGAACATCCTCACCTCTCGATTCGAAGTTAAAGAAACTGGACTCCGATGTTTCACCAGAAGAATTTGGGTACCTAGTTATGGGGACCTACGAAGCCTTATTTTAGACGAAGCCCATAAGTCAAGATATTTGATTCACCCCGGTGCCAATAAGATGTACCACGACCTCAAAGAACAATATTGGTGGCCGAACATTAAAAGGGACCGTCTGGACTACTTCAACAACCTGAAATCCCACAATGGAAGTGGGAGAGAATAACGATGGATTTTATCACAAAACTACCAAGAACGGCGAGCGGTTATGATACTATTTGGGTTATTATAGATCGTCTCACCAAATACGCCCACTTCCTAGCCATGAAGGAAACCGACAAAATGGAGAAACTTGCACAACTTTACATTAAAGAGATCGTCGCCCGTCACGGTGTACCCTTGTCGATTATTTATGACCGAGATGGCCGTTTTGTTTCTAGGTTGTGGCGTACTTTGCAAGAAGCGTTGGGAACGCGTTTAGACATAAGCACCGCATATCATCCACAAACCGATGGACAAAGCGAATGCATAATTCAAACCTTACGAGCTTGCGTTATCGATTTTGGAAAAGCTTGGGATAAGCACTTGCCTCTCGCCGAATTCTCCTACAACAATAGTTACCACGCGAGTATCAATGCCGCACCTTTCAAAGCATTATATGGCTGTAAATGTCGTTCTCCTCTTTGTTGGGCCGAGGTAGGTGACACAAAAATCACCGGACCCGAACTTGAAATGTCCCGTTCATATTGATTATAAATGTTCCATATTAATTGATTTCGTTGCGAGGTTTTGACCTCTATATGAGACATTTTTCAAAGACTGCATTCATTTTTAAAATAACCATAACCTTTATTTTATCAATAAAGGTTTTAAAAACATTACGTAGATTATCAAATAATGATAATCTAAAATATATTGTTTACACACGACCATTACATAATGGTTTACAATAGAAATATTACATCGACATATGTTTCTTGAATGCAGTTTTTACACAATATCATACAAACATGGACTCCAAATCTTGTCCTTATTTTAGTATGCAACAACGGAAGCTCTTAGTATTCACCTAAGAATAAACCTGCTTTAAACGTTAACAAAAATGTTGGTGAGTTATAGGTTTAACCTATATATATCAAATCGTAACAATAGACCACAAGATTTCATATTTCAATACACATCCCATACATAGTAACCTACAATGATTTTTAAGTTTATTAAGTCAGCTGTCCTCGTTAGTAACCTACAACTAGTTGTCCACAATTAGATGTACAGAAATAAATTGATATATATTATCTTAAATCAATCCACGACCCAGTGTATACACGTCCCAGGCTAGATCACAACTCAAAGTATATATATTTTTGGAATTAACCTCAACCCTGTATAGCTAACTCTCACATTACTGCATATAGAGTGTCTATGGTTGTTCCAAATAATATATATACATGGGTCGATATGATATGTCAAAACATTTGCATACGTGTCTATGGTATTCCAAGATTACATAATATATTAGAATACATGTATAATACAATATAAGTTAGCTATGATATGATTTGTATAGATTTGTTAAACACTTCACGTAGCTAAAATAATCAAAAAATATCCAATCTTGTTTTACCCATAACTTCTTCATTTTAAATCCGTTTTGAGTGAATTAAATTGATATGGTTTCATATTGAACTATAATTTAAGTATCTAAACAGAAAAAGTATAGGTTTATAGTCAGAAATTTAAGTTACATGTTAATTACTAAAGAGGTAGTCATTTCCGTAGAAAAAACGACATCTTGATGACCATTTTGGAAAACATACTTTCACTTTGAGTTTAACCATAATTTTTGGATATAGTTTCATGTTCATAAGAAAAATCATTTTCCCAGAATAACAACTTTTAAATCAAAGTTTATCATAGTTTTTAATTAACTAACCCAAAACAGCTCGCGGTGTTACTACGACGGCGTATGTCCGGTTTTACGATGTTCTTCGTATTTCCAGGTTTTAAATCATTAAGTTAGCATATCATATAGATATAGAACATGTGTTTAGTTTATTTTAAAAGTCAAGTTATAAGGATTAACTTTTGTTTGCGAACAAGTTTAGAATTAACTAAACTAAGTTCTAGTGATTACAAGTTTAAACCTTCGAATAAGATAGCTTTATATGTATGAATCGAATGATGTTATGAACATCATTACTACCTCAAGTTTTCTGGATAAAACTACTAGAAATTAGAAAAATGGATCTAGCTTCAAAGGATCCTTGGATGGCTTGAAAGTTCTTGAAACAGAATCATGACACGAAAACAGTTCAAGTAAGATTTTCACTCGAAATAAGATTGTTATAGTTGTAGAAATTGAATCAAAGTTATGAATATGAGTATTACCTTGTATTAGAAAGATATCTTACTATAAATAAGAAAGATTTCTTGAGGTTGGATGATCACTCTACAAGATTGGAAGTAAGCTAGCAAACTGGGAAGTATTCTTGATTTTATGAAACTAGAACTTGTAGAATTTATGAAGAACACTTATAACTTGAAGATAGAACTTGAGAGAGATCAATTAGATGAATAAAATTGAAGAATTAAAGTGTTTGTAGGTGTTTTTGGTCGTTGGTATATGGATTAGATATAAAGGATGTGTAATTTTGTTTACATGTAAATAAGTCATGAATGATTACTCATATTTTTGTAATTTTATGAGATATTTCATGCTAGTTGCCAAATGATGGTTCCTACATGTGTTAGGTGACTCACATGGGCTACTAAGAGCTGATAATTGGAGTGTATATACCAATAGTACATACATCTAAAAGCCGTGTTTTGTACGAGTACGAATACGGGTGCGTACGAGTAGAATTGTTGATGAAACTGAACGAGGATGTAATTGTAAGCATTTTTGTTAAGTAGAAGTATTTTGATAAGTGTCTTGAAGTCTTTCAAAAGTGTATGAATACATATTAAAACACTACATGAAAATACATTTTAACCGAGTCGTTAAGTCATCGTTAGTCGTTACATGTATATGTTGTTTTGAAACCTTTAGGTTAACGGTCTTGTTAAATGTTATTAACCAATTGTTTATTATATCTAAAGAGATGTTAAATTGTTACATTATCATGATATTATGATATATAATATATCTTAGTATGATGTATATACAGTTAAATGTCGTTACAACGATAATCGTTACATATATGTCTTGTTTCGAAATCATTAAGTTAGTAGTCTTATTTTTACATATGTAGTTCATTGTTAATACACTTAATGATATATTTACTTATCATTTAACATAATTAACCAAGTGTATCAATATCTTAATATGATTCACATGCACTTAGTAAGACGTTGTTATAACGATAATCGTTATATATATCGTTTTCGAGTTTCTTAATTTAATAGTCTCATTTTTATGTATATAACTCATTGTTAAAATACCTAATGAGATACTTACTTATCATAATATCATGTTAACTATATATATAATCATATGTATGTCATCATATAGTTTTTACAAGTTTTAACGTTCGTGAATCACCGGTCAACTTGGGTGGTCAAATGTCTATATGAAACCTATTTCAATTAATCAAGTCTTAAAAAGTTTGATTGCTTAACTTGTTGGAAACACTTAATCATGTAAATAACAATTTCATTTAATATATATATAAATATGGAAAAGTTCGGGTCACTACAGTACCTACCCGTTAAATAAATTTCGTCCCGAAATTTTAAGCAGTTGGAGGTGTTGACGTATCTTCTGGAAATAAGTGCGGGTATTTCTTCTTCATCTAGCCTTCTCATTCCCAGGTGAACTCGATTCCTCTACGAGCATTCCATCGAACCTTAACAATTGGTATCTTGTTTTGCTTAAGTCTTTTAACCTCACGATCCATTATTTCGATGGGTTCTTCAATGAATTGTAGTTTTTCGTTAATTGTAATCTCGTCTAAGGGAATGGTGATATCTTCTTTAGCAAAATATTTCTTCAAATTCGAGACATGAAAAGTATTATGTACCCTATCGAGTTGTTGCGGTAAGTCAAGTCGGTAAGCTACTGGTCCGACACGATCTATAATATTGAATGGTCCAATGTACCTTGGATTTAGTTTCCCCCGTTTACCAAATCAAACAACGCCTTTCCAAGGTGAAATCTTAAGCATGACCATCTCTCCAATCTCAAATTCTATGTCTTTTCTTTTAATGTCCGCGTAGCTCTTTTGTCGACTCTGGGCGGTTTTCAATCGTTGTTGAATTTGGATGATTTTCTCGGTAGTTTCTTGTATTATCTCCGGACCCGTAATCTGTCTATCCCCTACTTCCTTCCAACAAATCGAAGACCTGCACTTTCTACCATAAAGTGCCTCAAACGGCGCCATCTCAATACTAGAATGATAACTGTTGTTGTAGGAAAATTCTGCTAACGGTAGGTGTCGATCCCAACTGTTTCCGAAATCAATAACACATGCTCGTAGCATGTCTTCAAGCGTTTGTATCATCCTTTTGCTCTGCCCATCAGTTTGTGGATGATAGGCAGTACTCATGTCTAGACGAGTCCCCAATGCTTGTTGCAACGTCTGCCAGAACCTTGAAACAAATCTACCATCCATATCAGAGATAATAGAGACGGGTATTCCATGTCTGGAGACAACCTCCTTCAAATAAAATCGCGCCAACTTCTCCATTTTGTCATCTTCTCTCATTGGCAGGAAGTGTGCTGAATTGGTGAGATGATCAACTATTACCCAAATAGTATCATAACCACTTGCAGTCCTTGGCAATTTAGTAATGAAATCCATAGTAATGTTTTCCCATTTCCATTTCGGGATTTCAGGTTGTTGTAGTAGACCTGATGGTTTCTGATGTTCAGCTTTGACCTTAGAACACGTCAAACATTCTCCTACATATTTAGCAATATCGGCTTTCATACCCGACCACCAAAAGTGTTTCTTGAGATCTTTATACATCTTCCCCGCTCCGGGATGTATTGAATATCTGGTTTTATGTGCTTCATTAAGTACCATTTCTCTCACATCTCCAAACCTTGGTACCCAAATTCTAACAGCCCTATATTGGGTTCCGTCTTCCCGAATATTAATATGTTTCTCTGATCCTTTGGGTATCTCATTCTTCAACTTTCCTTCTTTTATAACCCCCTGTTGCACCTCTTTTATTTGAGTAGTAAGGTTAGTACGAATAATTAAATTCATAGCTTTTACCCGTATAGGTTCTCTGTCCTTTCTACTCAAAGCGTCAGCTACAACATTCGCCTTCCCCGGGTGGTATCGAATCTCAAACTCATAATCATTCAACAGTTCAATCCACCTGCGTTGTCTCATATTCAGTTGCTTCTGATTAAATATATGTTAGAGACTTTTGTGGTCGGTATATATAATACTTTTGACTCCATATAAATAATGCCTCCAAGTCTTTAATGCAAAAACAACAGCACCCAATTCCAAATCGTGAGTTGTATAATTTTGCTCGTGAATCTTCAATTGCCTAGACGCATAAGCAATCACCTTCGTTAGTTGCATTAATACACAACTGAGACTTTGCTTTGATGCGTCACAATAAATCACAAAATCATCATTCCCTTCAGGCAATGACAATATAGGTGTCGTAGTTAGCTTTTTCTTCAACAACTGAAACGCCTTCTCTTGTTAATCCTTCCATTCAAATTTCTTCCCTTTATGCGTTAATGCAGTCAAGGGTTTTACTATTTTGGAGAAATCTTGGATGAATCTTCTGTAGTAACCAGCCAATCCTAAAAATTGACGTATATGCTTCGGAGTTTTTGGGGTTTCCCACTTTTCAACGATTTCAATCTTTACTGGATCCACCTGAAAAACTTTTTTGTTCACTATGTGACCGAGGAATTGAACTTCTTCCAACCAAAATGTACACTTTGAAAACTTAGCGTACAATTTTTCTTTCCTTAACAACTCTAGCACTTTTCTCAAGTGTTCTTCGTGCTCTTGATCATTCTTCGAGTAAATAAGTATGGCATCAATGAAAACAATGACAAACTTGTCAAGATATGGCCCACACACTCGGTTCATGAGGTCCATGAACACAGCTGGTGCGTTAGTCAATCCAAATGGCATAACCATAAACTCGTAATGACCGTAACGCGTCCTAAAAGCAGTTTTTGGAATATCATCCTCCTTTACTCGCATTTGATGATATCCAGAACGTAAATCGATTTTCGAATAAATCGACGAGCCTTGTAGTTGATCAAATAAGTCGTCAATTCTAGGCAGTGGATAACGGTTTTTGATGATAAGTTTATTCAACTCTCTGTAGTCAATACACAACCTAAATGTACCATCCTTCTTCTTGACAAACAAAACAGAAGCTCCCCATGGTGATGTGCTTGGTCGAATGAAACCACGTTCTAATAGTTCTTGCAGTTGGCTTTGTAGTTCTTTCATCTCGCTGGGTGCGAGTCTGTAAGGAGCACGAGCTATTGGTGCAGCTCCTGGTACAAGATCCATTTGAAATTCAACAGATCAATGTGGAGGTAGTCCCAGTAATTCTTTCGGAAATACATCGGGAAATTCTTTTGCGACGGGAACATCATTGATGCTCTTTTCTTCAGTTTGTACTTTCTCGACGTGTGCTAGAACAGCATATCAACCTTTTCTTATTAGTTTTTGTGCCTTCAAATTACTAATAAGATGTAGCTCCGTGTTGCCCTTTTCTCCGTACACCATTAAGGGTTCTCCTTCTTCTTGTACTATGAGAATTACATTTTTGTAACATACGATCTCTGCTTTCATCTCCTTCAGCCAGTCCATGCCAACTATTACATCAAAACTCCCTAACTCTACTGGTATCAAATCAATATTAAATATTTCGCTACTCAGTTTAATTTCTCGATTCCGGCATATATAATCTGCTGAAATTAATTTACCGTTTGCTAATTCGAGTAAAAATTTACTATCCAACGGCGTCAATGGACAACTTAATTTAGCACAAAAATCTCTACTCATATAGCTTCTATCCGCACCCAAATCAAATAAAACGTAAGCAGATTTATTGTCAATAAGAAACGTACCCGTAACAAGTTCCGGGTCTTCCTGTGCCTCTGCCACATTAATATTGAAAACTCTTCCGCGACCTTCTCCATTCGTGTTCTCCTGGTTCGGGCAATTTCTAATAATGTGGCCCGGTTTTCCACATTTATAACAAAATACATTGGCATAACTTGCTCCGACACTACTTGCTCCGCCATTACTCGTTCCGACACCATTTGTTCCTTTCGTTCTGTTAACCCCTGGTCCGTAGACCTCACACTTCGCCGCGCTATGACCATTTCTTTTACACTTATTGCAAAATTTGGTGCAGAACCCCGAGTGATACTTTTCACACCTTTGGCATAGCTGCTTCTGATTGTTGTTGTTGTTGCGGTTGTTATTGTTGTTGGGATGATTGTTGTAGTTGTTGATGTTGTGCCGTTTGTTGTAGTTGCGATTGATGTTGCGATTGTTGGGATAGTTGTTGTTGTATTAGTGATTCTTATCACCGTTTTCCTCCCACTTTCTTTTGACTAGCTTCACGTTGGCCTCTTCGGCCGCCTGTTCTTTAATTCTTCCCTCAATCTGGTTCACTAGTTTGAGAGCTATTCTACATGCCTTTTGTATGGAGGCAGGCTCATGTGAACTTATATCTTCTTGGATTCTCTCCGGTAACCATTTCACAAACGCGTCGATCTTCTCTTCCTCATCTTCAAACGCTCTCAGACACAATAGGCACAATTCTATGAATCGTCTTTCGTACGAAGTAATATCGAATCCCTGTGTTCGTAACCCTTTAAGTTCTGACTTGAGCTTATTGACCTCGGTTCTGGGACGGTACTTCTCGTTCATCAAGTGCTTGAATGATGACCACGGTAGCGCGTAAGCAGCATCTTGTTGTAGTGACCCGAACTTTTCCATGTTTATATATATTAATTGAGATTGATATTTACATGATTAAATGTTTCCAACATGTTAAGCAATCAAACTTGTTAAGACTTGATTAATTGAAATATGTTTCATATAGACAATTGACCACCCAAGTTGACCGGTGATTCACGAACGTTAAAACTTGTAAAAACTATATGATGACATATATATGGATATATATATAGTTAACATGATACTATGATAAGTAAACATATCATTAAGTATATTAACAATGAACTACATATGTAAAAACAAGACTACTAACTTAATGATTTTTAAACGAGACATATATGTAACGATTATCGTTGTAAAGACATTTAATGTATATATATATCATATTAAGAGATATTCATACATGATAATATCATGATAATATAATAATTTAAAATCTCATTTGATATTATAAACATTGGGTTAACAACATTTAACAAGATCGTTAACCTAAAGGTTTCAAAACAACACTTACATGTAACGACTAACGATGACTTAACGACTCAGTTAAAATGTATATACATGTAGTGTTTTAATATGTATTTATACACTTTGGAAAGACTTCAATACAATTATCAAAATACTTCTACTTAACAAAAATGCTTACAATTACATCCTCATTCAGTTTCATCAACAATTCTACTCGTATGCACCCGTATTCGTACTCGTACAATACACAGCTTTTAGATGTATGTACTATTGGTATATACAC
Source organism: Rutidosis leptorrhynchoides (assembly GCF_046630445.1). Lineage (NCBI taxonomy): Eukaryota > Viridiplantae > Streptophyta > Magnoliopsida > Asterales > Asteraceae > Rutidosis > Rutidosis leptorrhynchoides. The sequence goes on along the minus strand of NC_092340.1, from coordinate 74,630,609 downwards.
TCCAATGATTCGATCTTAGCAGCCCATGTGAGTCACCTAACACATGTGGGAACCATCATTTGGCAACTAGCATGAAATATCTCATAAAATTACAAAAATATGAGTAATCATTCATGACTTATTTACATGAAAACAAAATTACATATCCTTTATATCTAATCCATACACCAACGACCAAAAACACCTACAAACACTTTCATTCTTCAATTTTCTTCATCTAATTGATCTCTCTCAAGTTCTATCTTCAAGTTCTAAGTGTTCTTCATAAATTCCAAAAGTTCTAGTTTCATAAAATCAAGAATACTTTCAAGTTTGCTAGCTCACTTCCAATCTTGTAAGGTGATCATCCAACCTCAAGAAATCTTTGTTTCTTACAGTAGGTTATCATTCTAATACAAGGTAATAATCATATTCAAACTTTGGTTCAATTTCTATAACTATAACAATTTTATTTCAAGTGATGATCTTACTTGAACTTGTTTTCGTGTCATGATTCTGCTTCAAGAACTTCGAGCCATCCAAGGATCCATTGAAGCTAGATCCATTTTTCTATTTTCCAGTAGGTTTATCCAAGGAACTTAAGGTAGTAATGATGTTCATAACATCATTCGATTCATACATATAAAGCTATCTTATTCGAAGGTTTAAACTTGTAATCACTAGAACATAGTTTAGTTAATTCTAAACTTGTTCGCAAACAAAAGTTAATCCTTCTAACTTGACTTTTAAAATCAACTAAACACATGTTCTATATCTATATGATATGCTAACTTAATGATTTAAAACCTGGAAACACGAAAAACACCGTAAAACCGGATTTACGCCGTCGTAGTAACACCGCGGGCTGTTTTGGGTTAGTTAATTAAAATCTATGATAAACTTTGATTTAAAAGTTGTTATTCTGAGAAAATGATTTTTATTATGAACATGAAACTATATCCAAAAATTATGGTTAAACTCAAAGTGGAAGTATGTTTTCTAAAATGGTCATCTAGACGTCGTTCTTTCGACTGAAATGACTACCTTTACAAAAATGACTTGTAACTTATTTTTCCGACTATAAACCTATACTTTTTCTGTTTAGATTCATAAAATAGAGTTCAATATGAAACCATAGCAATTTGATTCACTCAAAACGGATTTAAAATGAAGAAGTTATGGGTAAAACAAGATTGGATAATTTTTCTCATTTTAGCTACGTGAAAATTGGTAACAAATCTATTCCAACCATAACTTAATCAACTTGTATTGTATATTATGTAATCTTGAGATACCATAGACACGTATACAATGTTTCGACCTATCATGTCGACACATCTATATATATTTCGGAACAACCATAGACACTCTATATGTGAATGTTGGAGTTAGCTATACAGGGTTGAGGTTGATTCCAAAATATATATAGTTTGAGTTGTGATCAATACTGAGATACGTATACACTGGGTCGTGGATTGATTCAAGATAATATTTATCGATTTATTTCTGTACATCTAACTGTGGACAACTAGTTGTAGGTTACTAACGAGGACAGCTGACTTAATAAACTTAAAACATCAAAATATATTAAAAGTGTTGTAAATATATTTTGAAAATACTTTGATATATATGTATATATTGTTATAGGTTTGTGAATCAACCAGTGGCTAAGTCTTACTTCCCGACGAAGTAAAAATCTGTGAAAGTGAGTTATAGTCCCACTTTTAAAATCTAATATTTTTGGGATGAGAATACATGCAGGTTTTATAAATGATTTACAAAATAGACACAAGTACGTGAAACTACATTCTATGGTTGAATTATCAAAATCGAATATGCCCCTTTTTATTAAGTCTGGTAATCTAAGAATTAGGGAACAGACACCCTAATTGACGCGAATCCTAAAGATAGATCTATTGGGCCTAACAAACCCCATCCAAAGTACCGGATGCTTTAGTACTTCGAAATTTATATCATATCCGAAGGGTGTCCCGGAATGATGGGGATATTCTTATATATGCATCTTGTTATTGTCGGTTACCAGGTGTTCACCATATGAATGATTTTTATCTCTATGTATGGGATGTGTATTGAAATATGAAATCTTGTGGTCTATTGTTACGATTTGATATATATAGGTTAAACCTATAACTCACCAACATTTTTGTTGACGTTTAAAGCATGTTTATTCTCAGGTGAATATTAAGAGCTTCCGCTGTCGCATACTTAAATAAGGACGAGATTTGGAGTCCATGCTTGTATGATATTGTGTAAAAACTGCATTCAAGAAACTTATTTTGTTGTAACATATTTGTATTGTAAACCATTATGTAATGGTCGTGTGTAAACAGGATATTTTAGATTATCATTATTTGATAATCTACGTAAAGCTTTTTAAACCTTTATTGATGAAATAAAGGTTATGGTTTGTTTTAAAATGAATGCAGTCTTTGAAAAACGTCTCATATAGAGGTCAAAACCTCGCAACGAAATCAATTAATATGGAACGTTTTTAATCAATAAGAACGGGACATTTCAGTTGGTATCCGAGCGTTGGTCTTAGAAAACCAGAAAATTTGCATTAGTGTGTCTTATCGAGTTTGTTAGGATGCATTAGTGAGTCTGGACTTCGACCGTGTTTTCTTTAAAAATGATTGCTTAACATTTTTGTTGGAAACTATATATTTTTAACATATGAATATTATGTGATATATTAATCTCTTAACGTGTTTGATATTATGTGATAGATGTCTACCTCTAGAACAAGTCCCATTGACTCACCTAATAATAATGAAGAGTCAAATGTAAATTGGAATGATTTGTGGACTGATTCACAAGTTCCCGAAGAGGAACCGGAAGAAGAGTCGGAACCGGAAGAAGAATCGGAACCGGAAGAAGAATCGGAACCGGATGAAGAAATAGAACCGGTGGGGGAAATAATAAAACGGTTAAGTAAAAGAAAATCCTCAACCAACCGACCAAAGTTAATTATGGACAATGGTGTTTCCGCCAAGGAAGCAAAATATTGGGAGGATTACCAATTCTCCGATGAATCGGATTCCGACGAGAATTCCGATGATGTTATAGAAATTACCCCAACTGAATTTAAAAAGGCAAAAGAAAATAATAAGGGAAAGGGCATAAAAATAGAGAAATCTAATTCCAACCCCGATGAACTTTATATGTATCGTCAACCCCCGAAGTCCTTAAGTTGTAACAATGACCCGGGAACCTCTAAACCACCAGGTTTTTCTAAACCAATGTGGACAACGATGGCTCGTATTAGGGGAACATCATATATCCCTAGAAACTTGGCAAAACGAACCAAAACCGAAGAAGAAGAAACGAGCGAGTCGGAATAAGATAGTTGTATTCGTGTGGTGTAATATATGTAATATAGTGTTCTTATGCTTTATGATATATGTAAAAATTGCTTGTATTAATAAGTATTTTTTTATGAATCTAACTCTTGTCTATTTTACAGTTTAAAAACACAAAATGGATAGACAACCCAATATTTTAAGAGACCTACCCGGAGACATGATTGATGAAATCTTGTCTAGAGTCGGCCAGAATTCCTCGGCACAACTATTTAAGGCGAGATCAGTTTGTAAGACATTCGAAGAACGTTCCAAGAATGTCTTGGTTTATAAGAGACTTTCGTTTGAAAGATGGGGGATAGCACATTGGGAAACCCATAAGTTACGATGTGTTTACTTTGACGCATATATTGCGGGGAACCCAAATGCTATTTTACGCAACGGGTTAAGAAATTATTTTGACTCAATATATCCGAATATTGGACTTCGTGATTTAGAAAAAGCGGCTAACATGCAACATAAAGAAGCATGTTATGTTTACGGATTAGTAATGTTCGCTTCTCACCAAAGTGAGAACAAGAACATCGGGCTACAACTATTAAACAAAACGTTTCCACAAGTGACGGAGTCGGTAATTGGGGTAAGAAATGAGGTTTTTAGATTGTTACGGGACTGTTGGACATTACGTAACCCTCGTCCCTTTGACGACGTTACAACACGCTGTCTTATCAACGGTCATAACGGTTATGTTGCACAAGACCAAGGATGGGAAGTAGTCCTAGTAAAACCAGAATGCATGACTTGTTTCTGGACGTATGAATTACGTGTCTTTATTGCCTTTGCTGAACGACTTGTGTACTAGCTAGAATTATCTTCACAACTATCTTGTATCAAAGTTATTGTGTGCTATATTTCATGCTTTATGTAAAATAAGCGGTATTGTAAGTTTGTAAAATATTGTATAAAAGTTTGAACGCGAAATATTATTATAATCAGTTTTTCATATAGAATTGTAGTAGTTGAATTGTATATTAGCTACTAAGTATGAACTTAACGGGTAGGTACTACCCGAATTTAAACTTATAAAACGCTAATATGAAGAAAAAGCTTTTATAAATGAGTTCATATTATGCTACGAAATACTATTAACTACTCTTAATATTCTGTATGATTAACTTGTTCCATTTAACTATTTTGAAGGAAATGGCACCGACTACTCGACACACCGTGAATATGAATGAAGAGGAATTCCGTACTTTTCTAGCTTCAAACATAGCCGCAGTACAGGCTGCGCTACATACCAACAATAACCTTGGATCTAGCAGTACAGGAAATCGTGTAGGATGCACCTACAAAGAATTCACTGCCTGCAAACCTTTGGAATTTGATGGAACCGAAGGACCGATCGGATTGAAACGGTGGACCGAGAAGGTTGAATCGGTGTTTGCCATAAGTAAGTGTACTGAAGAGGACAAAGTGAAGTACGCTACACATACCTTCACAGGTTCTGCGTTAACATGGTGGAATACCTATCTAGAGCAAGTGGGACAAGACGATGCGTACGCACTACCGTGGTCAGCATTCAAGCACTTGATGAACGAGAAGTACCGTCCCAGAACCGAGGTCAATAAGCTCAAGACAGAACTTAGAGGGTTACGAACCCAAGGATTTGATATTACCACGTACGAAAGACGATTCACAGAATTGTGCCTATTGTGTCCGGGAGCATTCGAAGATGAGGAAGAGAAGATCGACGCGTTTGTGAAAGGATTACCGGAAAGAATCCAAGAAGATATAAGTTCACACGAGCCCGCCTCCATACAACAGGCATGTAGAATGGCTCACAAACTCGTGAACCAAATTGAAGAAAGAATTAAAGAACAGACTGCTGAAGAGGCCAATGTGAAGCAAGTCAAAAGAAAGTGGGAGGAAAACGGTGATAAGAATCACCAATACAACAACAACAGCAATTACAACAATAATCGCAACAATTATCCCAACAATCGCAACATCAATCGCAACTACAACAAACGGCCCAACAACAACAACAACAACAACAACAACAGCAACTACAACAATCATCCCAACAACAATAATAACCGCAACAACAACAACAATCAGAAGCAGCTATGCCAAAGGTGTGAAAAGAATCACTCGGGGTTCTGCACCAAATTTTGCAACAAGTGTAAAAGAAATGGTCATAGCGCGGCGAAGTGTGAGGTCTACGGACCAGGGGTTAATAGAACGAAAGGAACAAATAGTGTCGGAACGAGTAATGGCGGAGCAAGTAGTGTCGGAGCGAGTTATGCCAATGTAGTTTGTTATAAATGTGGAAAACCGGGCCACATTTTTAGAAATTGCCCGAACCAGGAGAACACGAATGGACAAGGCCGCGGAAGAGTTTTCAATATTAATGCGGCAGAGGCACAGGAAGACCCGGAGCTTGTTACGGGTACATTTCTTATTGACAATAAATCTGCTTACGTTTTATTTGATTCGGGTGCGGATAGAAGCTATATGAGTAGAGATTTTTGTGCTAAATTAAGTTGCCCATTGACGCCTTTGGATAGTAAATTTTTACTCGAATTAGCAAATGGTAAATTAATTTCAGCAGATAATATATGTCGAAATCGAGAAATTAAACTGGTTAGCGAAACATTTAAGATTGATTTAATACCAGTAGAGTTAGGGAGTTTTGATGTGATAATCGGTATGGACTGGTTGAAAGAAGTGAAAGCAGAGATCGTTTGTTACAAAAATGCAATTCGCATTATACGAGAAAAAGGAAAACCCTTAATGGTGTACGGAGAAAAGGGCAACACGAAGCTACATCTTATTAGTAATTTGAAGGCACAAAAACTAATAAGAAAAGGTTGCTATGCTGTTCTAGCACACGTCGAGAAAGTACAAACTGAAGAAAAGAGCATCAATGATGTTCCCATTGCAAAAGAATTTCCCGATGTATTTTCGAAAGAATTACCGGGATTACCCCCACATCGATCCGTTGAATTTCAAATAGATCTTGTACCAGGAGCTGCACCAATAGCTCGTGCTCCTTACAGACTCGCACCCAGCGAGATGAAAGAACTGCAAAGCCAATTACAAGAACTTTTAGAGCGTGGTTTCATTCGACCAAGCACATCACCGTGGGGAGCTCCTGTTTTGTTTGTTAAGAAGAAAGATGGTACATTCAGGTTGTGTATCGACTACCGAGAGTTGAACAAACTTACCATCAAGAACCGCTACCCACTACCGAGAATCGACGACTTATTTGATCAACTACAAGGCTCGTCTGTTTATTCAAAGATTGACTTACGTTCCGGGTATCATCAAATGCGGGTGAAAGAAGATGATATTCCAAAGACTGCTTTCAGAACACGTTACGGTCATTACGAGTTTATGGTCATGCTGTTTGGTTTAACTAATGCACCAGCTGTGTTCATGGACCTTATGAACCGAGTGTGTGGACCATACCTTGACAAGTTTGTCATCGTTTTCATTGATGACATACTTATTTACTCAAAGAATGACCAAGAACACGGTGAACATTTGAGAAAGGTGTTAGAAGTATTGAGGAAGGAAGAATTGTACGCTAAGTTTTCAAAGTGTGCATTTTGGTTGGAAGAAGTTCAATTCCTCGGTCACATAGTGAACAAAGAAGGTATTAAGGTGGATCCGGCAAAGATAGAAACTGTTGAAAAGTGGGAAATCCCGAAAACTCCGAAACACATACGCCAGTTTTTAGGACTAGCTGGTTACTATAGAAGGTTCATCCAAGACTTTTCCAGAATAGCAAAACCCTTGACTGCATTAACGCATAAAGGGAAGAAATTTGAATGGAATGATGAACAAGAGAAAGCGTTTCAGTTATTGAAGAAAAAGCTAACTACGGCACCTATATTGTCATTGCCTGAAGGGAATGATGATTTTGTGATTTATTGTGACGCATCAAAGCAAGGTCTCGATTGTGTATTAATGCAACGAACGAAGGTGATTGCTTATGCGTCTAGACAATTGAAGATTCACGAACAAAATTATACGACGCATGATTTGGAATTAGGCGCGGTTGTTTTTGCATTAAAGACTTGGAGGCACTACTTATATGGGGTCAAAAGTATTATATATACCGACCACAAAAGTCTTCAACACATATTTAATCAGAAACAACTGAATATGAGGCAGCGTAGGTGGATTGAATTATTGAATGATTACGACTTTGAGATTCGTTACCACCCGGGGAAGGCAAATGTGGTAGCCGATGCCTTGAGCAGGAAGGACAGAGAACCCATTCGAGTAAAATCTATGAATATAATGATTCATAATAACCTTACTACTCAAATAAAGGAGGCGCAACAAGGAGTTTTAAAAGAGGGAAATTTAAAGGATGAAATACCCAAAGGATCGAAGAAGCATCTTAATATTCAGGAAGACGGAACCCGGTATAGGGCTGAAAGGATTTGGGTACCAAAATTTGGAGATATGAGAGAAATGGTACTTAGAGAAGCTCATAAAACCAGATACTCAATACATCCTGGAACGGGGAAGATGTACAAGGATCTCAAGAAACATTTTTGGTGGCCGGGTATGAAAGCCGATGTTGCTAAATACGTAGGAGAATGTTTGACGTGTTCTAAGGTCAAAGCTGAGCATCAAAAACCATCAGGTCTACTTCAACAACCCGAATTCCCAGAATGGAAATGGGAAAACATTACCATGGATTTCATCACTAAATTGCCAAGGACTGCAAGTGGTTTTGATACTATTTGGGTAATAGTTGATCGTCTCACCAAATCAGCACACTTCCTGCCAATAAGAGAAGATGACAAGATGGAGAAGTTAGCACGACTGTATTTGAAGGAAGTCGTCTCCAGACATGGAATACCAATCTCTATTATCTCTGATAGGGATGGCAGATTTATTTCAAGATTCTGGCAGACATTACAGCAAGCATTAGGAACTCGTCTAGACATGAGTACTGCCTATCATCCACAAACTGATGGGCAGAGCGAAAGGACGATACAAACGCTTGAAGACATGCTACGAGCATGTGTTATTGATTTCGGAAACAGTTGGGATCGACATCTACCATTAGCAGAATTTTCCTACAACAACAGCTACCATTCAAGCATTGAGATGGCGCCGTTTGAAGCACTTTATGGTAGAAAGTGCAGGTCTCCGATTTATTGGAGTGAAGTGGGGGATAGACAGATTACGGGTCCGGAGATTATACAAGAAACTACCGAGAAGATCATCCAAATTCAACAACGGTTGAAAACCGCCCAAAGTCGACAAAAGAGCTACGCTGACATTAAAAGAAAAGATATAGAATTTGAAATTGGAGAGATGGTCATGCTTAAAGTTGCACCTTGGAAAGGTGTTGTTCGATTTGGTAAACGAGGGAAATTAAATCCAAGGTATATTGGACCATTCAAGATTATTGATCGTGTCGGACCAGTAGCTTACCGACTAGAGTTACCTCAACAACTCGCGGCTGTACATAACACTTTCCACGTCTCGAATATGAAGAAATGTTTTGCTAAAGAAGATCTCACTATTCCGTTAGATGAAATCCAAATCAACGAAAAACTTCAATTCATCGAAGAACCCGTCGAAATAATGGATCGTGAGGTTAAAAGACTTAAGCAAAACAAGATACCAATTGTTAAGGTTCGATGGAATGCTCGTTGAGGACCCGAGTTCACCTGGGAGCGTGAAGATCAGATGAAGAAGAAATACCCGCATCTATTTCCAGAAGATTCGTCAACACCTTCAACAGCTTAAAATTTCGGGACGAAATTTATTTAACGGGTAGGTACTGTAGTGACCCGAACTTTTCCATGTTTATATATATTAATTGAGATTGATATTTACATGATTAAATGTTTCCAACATGTTAAGCAATCAAACTTGTTAAGACTTGATTAATTGAAATATGTTTCATATAGACAATTGACCACCCAAGTTGACCGGTGATTCACGAACGTTAAAACTTGTAAAAACTATATGATGACATATATATGGATATATATATATAGTTAACATGATACTATGATAAGTAAACATATCATTAAGTATATTAACAATGAACTACATATGTAAAAACAAGACTACTAACTTAATGATTTTTAAACGAGACATATATGTAACGATTATCGTTGTAAAGACATTTAATGTATATATATATATCATATTAAGAGATATTCATACATGATAATATCATGATAATATAATAATTTAAAATCTCATTTGATATTATAAACATTGGGTTAACAACATTTAACAAGATCGTTAACCTAAAGGTTTCAAAACAACACTTACATGTAACGACTAACGATGACTTAACGACTCAGTTAAAATGTATATACATGTAGTGTTTTAATATGTATTTATACACTTTGGAAAGACTTCAATACACTTATCAAAATACTTCTACTTAACAAAAATGCTTACAATTACATCCTCATTCAGTTTCATCAACAATTCTACTCGTATGCACCCATATTCGTACTCGTACAATACACAGCTTTTAGATGTATGTACTATTGGTATATACACTCCAATGATCAGATCTTAGCAGCCCATGTGAGTCACCTAACACATGTGGGAACCATCATTTGGCAACTAGCATGAAATATCTCATAAAATTACAAAAATATGAGTAATCATTCATGACTTATTTACATGAAAACAAAATTACATATCCTTTATATCTAATCCATACACCAACGACCAAAAACACCTACAAACACTTTCATTCTTCAATTTTCTTCATCTAATTGATCTCTCTCAAGTTCTATCTTCAAGTTCTAAGTGTTCTTCATAAATTCCAAAAGTTCTAGTTTCATAAAATCAAGAATACTTTCAAGTTTGCTAGCTCACTTCCAATCTTGTAAGGTGATCATCCAACCTCAAGAAATCTTTGTTTCTTATAGTAGGTTATCATTCTAATACAAGGTAATAATCATATTCAAACTTTGGTTCAATTTCTATAACTATAACAATCTTATTTCAAGTGATGATCTTACTTGAACTTGTTTTCGTGTCATGATTCTGCTTCAAGAACTTCGAGCCATCCAAGGATCCATTGAAGCTAGATCTATTTTTCTCTTTTCCAGTAGGTTTATCCAAGGAACTTAAGGTAGTAATGATGTTCATAACATCATTCGATTCATACATATAAAGCTATCTTATAGGTTTAAACTTGTAATCACTAGAACATAGTTTAGTTAATTCTAAACTTGTTCGCAAACAAAAGTTAATCCTTCTAACTTGACTTTTAAAATCAACTAAACACATGTTCTATATCTATATGATATGCTAACTTAATGATTTAAAACCTGGAAACACGAAAAACACCGTAAAACCGGATTTACGCCGTCGTAGTAACACCGCGGGCTGTTTTGGGTTAGTTAATTAAAATCTATGATAAACTTTGATTTAAAAGTTGTTATTCTGAGAAAATGATTTTTATTATGAACATGAAACTATATCCAAAAATTATGGTTAAACTCAAAGTGGAAGTATGTTTTCTAAAATGGTCATCTAGACGTCGTTCTTTCGACTGAAATGACTACCTTTACAAAAATGACCTGTAACTTATTTTTCCGACTATAAACCTATACTTTTTCTGTTTAGATTCATAAAATAGAGTTCAATATGAAACCATAGCAATTTGATTCACTCAAAACGGATTTAAAATGAAGAAGTTATGGGTAAAACAAGATTGGATAATTTTTCTCATTTTAGCTACGTGAAAATTGGTAACAAATCTATTCCAACCATAACTTAATCAACTTGTATTGTATATTATGTAATCTTGAGATACCATAGACACGTATACAATGTTTCGACCTATCATGTCGACACATCTATATATATTTCGGAACAACCATAGACACTCTATATGTGAATGTTGGAGTTAGCTATACAGGGTTGAGGTTGATTCCAAAATATATATAGTTTGAGTTGTGATCAATACTGAGATACGTATACACTGGGTCGTGGATTGATTCAAGATAATATTTATCGATTTATTTCTGTACATCTAACTGTGGACAACTAGTTGTAGGTTACTAACGAGGACAACTGACTTAATAAACTTAAAACATCAAAATATATTAAAAGTGTTGTAAATATATTTTGAAAATACTTTGATATATATGTATATATTGTTATAGGTTTGTGAATCAACCAGTGGCCAAGTCTTACTTCCCGACGAAGTAAAAATCTGTGAAAGTTAGTTATAGTCCCACTTTTAAAATCTAATATTTTTGGGATGAGAATACATGCAGGTTTTATAAATGATTTACAAAATAGACACAAGTACGTGAAACTACATTCTATGGTTGAATTATCAAAATCGAATATGCCCCTTTTTATTAAGTCTGGTAATCTAAGAATTAGGGAACAGACACCCTAATTGACGCGAATCCTAAAGATAGATCTATTGGGCCTAACAAACCCCATCCAAAGTACCGGATGCTTTAGTACTTCGAAATTTATATCATATCCGAAGGGTGTCCCGGAATGATGGGGATATTCTTATATATGCATCTTGTTATTATCGGTTACCAGGTGTTCACCATATGAATGATTTTTATCTCTATGTATGGGATGTGTATTGAAATATGAAATCTTGTGGTCTATTGTTACGATTTGATATATATAGGTTAAACCTATAACTCACCAACATTTTTGTTGACGTTTAAAGCATGTTTATTCTCAGGTGAATATTAAGAGCTTCCGCTGTCGCATACTTAAATAAGGACGAGATTTGGAGTCCATGCTTGTATGATATTGTGTAAAAACTGCATTCAAGAAACTTATTTTGTTGTAACATATTTGTATTGTAAACCATTATGTAATGGTCGTGTGTAAACAGGATATTTTAAATTATCATTATTTGATAATCTACGTAAAGCTTTTTAAACCTTTATTGATGAAATAAAGGTTATGGTTTGTTTTAAAATGAATGCAGTCTTTGAAAAACGTCTCATATAGAGGTCAAAATCTCGCAACAAAATCAATTAATATGGAACATTTTTAATCAATAAGAACGGGACATTTCACTTGTACCACTTGCTCTAGATAGGTATTCCACCATGTTAACGCAATACCTGTGAAGGTATGCGTAGCGTACTTCACTTTGTCTCCTTCAGCACACTTACTTATGGCAAACACCGATTCAACTTTCTTGGTCCACCATTTCAATTCGATTGGTCCTTCGGTCCCATTAAATTCTGAAGGTTTGCAGGCAGTGAATTCCTTGTAGGAGCATCCTACACGATTTCTTGCGCCGTTAGCTGTATTGCTAGATTCAGAGTTATTGTTGGTATGTAGCGCGGCCTGTACTGCAGTTATGTTTGAAGCAAAAAAGGCACGAAATTCCTCTTCGCTCATATTCAAGGTGTGTCGAGTAGTCGGTGCCATTTCCCGTTAAGTTCATACTTAGTAGCTAATATACAATTCAACTACTACAATTCTATATGAAAAACTGATTATAATAATATATCACATACAAATATTCTTCAAACTTACATCTTCGCTATATTACATATAACATGAAATATAGTACACTATGATACAGGACAGTTTTGAAGATAAATCTAGTTAATACGCAAGTTGTTCGGCAAAGGAAATAAAGACACGTAATTCATAAGTCCATAAACAAGTCATGCATTCTAGTTTTACTAAGACAACTTCCCATCCTTGGTCTTGTGGAAAATAACCGTTATGACCATTGGCTAGGCAGCATGTTGTAATGTCGTCAAAAGGACGAGGGTTTCGTAATGTCCAACAGCCCCGTAATAATCTAAAAACCTTGTTTCTCACCCCAACTACTGAATCCGTCACTTGTGGGAAAGTTTTATTTAAAAGCTGCAATCCGATGTTATTTTTCTCACTTTGGTAAGAAGCGAACATCACTAACCCGTAAGCATAACATGCTTCTTTATGTTGCATGTTAGAAGCTCTTTCTAATTCACGAAATCCTATGTTGGGGTATGTTGAGTCAAAATAGGTTCTTAACCCGTAGCGTAAAATTGCATTTGGGTTCCCCGCATTTAACGCTTTAAAGAAAACACGGCGTAACTTAAAGTCTCCCCAATGTGATATACCCCACCTATCAAAGGAAAGCCTTTTATAAACTAAGGCATTTCTGGAAAGTCTTTCAAATGTTTGACAAGTTAATTTCACCATAACTAAATGTGCTGATGAATTCTGACCGACTCTAGACAAGATTTCCTCAATCATATCCTCTGGTAGGTCTTTAAAATATTCGTTTGTCTACCCTTAACGTCCATTTTGTTTTTATACTGTAAAATAGACAACGATTAGATTCGTAAAAAACAAACAATACAAGCAATTTTTACATAGAACATAAAAGTACAAGCACACTACAATACATTTATTACACAACATGCTCACACCCCTCTAATCTGAATCACTGGTTTCTTCTTCTTCGGACTTGGTTCTTTTTCCTAATCTTCTAGGGATATATGATGTTCCTCTAATACGAGTCACCGTTTTCCACATTGTTTTAGAAAAACCTGGTGGTTTAGAGGTTCCCGGGTTATTGTCACGATATTGAAAATACGGGTGTTGACGGTACATATAAAGTTCATCGGGGTTGGAATCAGATTTCTCTATTTTGATGCCTTTTCCCTTATTATTTTCTTTTGCCTCATTAAATTGGGTCGGGGTAATTTCTATAACATCATCGGAATCCTCATCAGGATCCAATTCATCGAAAAATTGGTAATTTTCCCAATATTTTGCTTCCTTAGCGGAAACACCATTGACCATTATTAACTTTGGTCCATTGGTTGAGGATTTTCTTTTATTTGACCGGTTTTCTGTGGTTCCTACTATTCCCCCTCCATAACCTCTTCTTCTTTCGGTTCCTCTTCTTCTGGTTCCTCTTCTTCCGGTTCCTCTTCTTCCGGTTCCTCTTCTTCCGGTTCCGTTTCCTCTTCTTCCGGTTCTTCGGGAACTTGTGAATCTTGCCAATATATATTCGACTCTTCGTTATTATTAGGTGAGTTAATGGGATTTGTGCTAGAGGTAGACGTCTATCACACAATATTAAACATGTTAAGAGATTAATATATCACATAATATTTGCATGTTAATAATATATAGTTTCCAACAAAAAAGTTAAGCAATCATTTTTAAAGAAAACACGGTCGAAGTCCAGACTCACTAATGCATCCTAACAAACTCGATAAGACACACTAATGCAAATTTTCTGGTTCTCTAAGACCAACGCTCTGATACCAACTGAAATGTCCCGTTCATATTGATTATAAACGTTCCATATTAATTGATTTCGTTTCGAGGTTTTGACCTCTATCTGAGACGTTTTTCAAAGACTGCATTCATTTTTAAAACAACCATAACCTTTATTTTATCAATAAAGGTTTTAAAAATATTACGTAGATTATCAAATAATGATAATCTAAAATATACTGTTTACACACGACCATTACATAATGGTTTACAATATAAATATATTACATCGACATATGTTTCTTGAATGCAGTTTTTACACAATATCATACAAACATGGACTCCAAATCTTGTCCTTATTTTAGTATGCAACATCGGAAGCTCTTAGTATTCATCTGAGAATAAACATGCTTTAAATGTCAACAAAAATATTAGTGAGTTATAGGTTTAACCTATATATATCAAATCATAATAATAGACCACAAGATTTCATATTTCAATATACATCCCATACATAGAGATAAAAATCATTCATATGGTGAACACCTGGTAACCGACATTAACAAGATGCATATAAGAATATCGCCTATCATTCCGGAAAATCCTTCGGACATGATAAAAACGAATTCGAAGTACTAAAGCATCCGGTACTTTGGATGAGGTTCGTTAGGCCCAATAGATCTATCTTTAGGATTCGCGTCAATTAGTAGATCGGTTTACTAATTCTTAGGTTACCAAGCAAAAGGGGCATATTCAGCTTCGATCATTCAACCATATAATGTAGTTTCGATTACTTGTGTCTATTTCGTAAAACATTTATAAAACTGCATGTATTCTCATCCCAAAATATTAGATTTTAAAAGTGAGACTATAACTCACTTTCACAGATTTTTACTTCGTCGGGAAGTAAGACTTGGCCACTGGTCGATTCACGAACCTATAACAAATATGTACATATATATCAAAGTATGTTCAAAATATATTTACAACATTTTTTATTACGTTATAATGATTTTTAAGTTTATTAAGTCAGCTGTCCTCGTTAGTAACCTACAACTAGTTGTCCACAATTAGATGTACAGAAATAAATTGATATATATTATCTTAAATCAATCCATGACCCAGTGTATACACGTCTCAGGCTAGATCACAACTCAAAGTATATATATTTTTGGAATCAACCTCAACCCTGTATAGCTAACTCCCACATTACTGCATATAGAGTGTCTATGGTTGTTCCAAATAATATATAAACATGGGTCGATATGATATGTCAAAACATTTGCATACGTGTCTATGGTATCCCAAGATTACATAATATATTAGAATACATGTATAATACAATATAAGTTAGCTAGGATATGATTTGTATAGATTTGTTAAACATTTCCCGTAGCTAAAATAATCAAAAAATATCCAATCTTGTTTTACCCTTAACTTCTTCATTTTAAATCCGTTTTGAGTGAATCAAATTGCTATGGTTTCATATTGAACTATAATTTAAGAATCTAAACAGAAAAAGTATAGGTTTATAGTCAGAAATTTAAGTTACATGTCAATTACTAAAGAGGTAGTCATTTCCGTCGAAAAAATGACATCTTGATGACCATTTTGGAAAACATACTTTCACTTTGAGTTTAACCATAATTTTTGGATATAGTTTCATGTTCATAAGAAAAATCATTTTCCCAGAATAACAACTTTTAAATCAAAGTTTATCATAGTTTTTAATTAACTAACCCAAAACAGCTCGCGGTGTTACTACGACGACGTATATCCGGTTTTACGGTGTTCTTCGTGTTTCCAGGTTTTAAATCATTAAGTTAGAATATCATATAGATATAGAACATGTGTTTAGTTGATATTAAAAGTCAAGTTAGAAGGATTAACTTTTGTTTGCGAACAAGTTTAGAATTAACTAAACTATGTTCTAGTGATTACAAGTTTAAACCTTCGAATAAGATAGCTTTATATGTATGAATCGAATGATGTTATGAACATCATTACTACCTCAAGTTTTCTGGATAAAACTACTGGAAATGAGAAAAATAGATCTAGCTTCAAAGGATCCTTGGATGGCTTGAAAGTTCTTGAAACAGAATCATGACACGAAAACAGTTCAAGTAAGATTTTCACTCGAAATAAGATTGTTATAGTTGTAGAAATTGAATCAAAGTTATGAATATGAGTATTAAATTGTATTAGAAAGATATCTTACTGTAAATAAGAAAGATTTCTTGAGGTTGGATGATCACTCTACAAGATTGGAAGTAAGCTAGCAAACTTGGAAGTATTCTTGATTTTATGAAACTAGAACTTGTAGAATTTATGAAGAACACTTAGAACTTGAAGATAGAACTTGAGAGAGATCAATTAAATAAAGAAAATTGAAGAATGAAAGTGTTTGTAGGTGTTTTTGGTCGTTGGTATATGGATTAGATATAAAGGATGTGTAATTTTGTTTACATGTAAATAAGTCATGAATGATTACTCATATTTTTGTAATTTTATGAGATATTTCATGCTAGTTGCCAAATGATGGTTCCCAAATGTGTTAGGTGACTCACATGGGCTGCTAAGAGATGATTATTGGAGTGTATATACCAATAGTACATACATCTAAAAGCTGTGTATTGTACAAGTACGAATACGGGTGCATACGAGTAGAATTGTTGATGAAACTGAACGAGGATGTAATTGTAAGCATTTTTATTAAGTAGAAGTATTTTGATAAGTGTCTTGAAGTTTTTCAAAAGTGTATGAATATATATTAAAACACTACATGAAAATACATTTTAACTGAGTCGTTAAGTCATCGTTAGTCGTTACATGTATATGTTGTTTTGAAACCTTTAGGTTAACGGTCTTGTTAAATGTTATTAACCCATTGTTTATTATATCTAAAGAGATGTTAAATTGTTACATTATCATGATATTATGATATATAATATATCTTAGTATGATATATATACAGTTAAATGTTGTTTCAACGATAATCGTTACATATATGTCTCATTTCGAAATCATTAAGTTAGTAGTCTTATTTTTACATATGTAGTTCATTGTTAATAAATTTAATGATATATTTACTTATCATTTAACATAATTAACCAAGTGTATCAATATCTTAATATGATTCACATGTACTTAGTAAGACGTTGTTATAACGATAATCGTTATATATATCGTTTTCGAGTTTCTTAATTTAATAAACTCAATTTTATGTATATAACACATTGTTAGAATACCTAATGAGATACTTACTTATCATAATATCATGTTAACTATATATAATCATATATATGTCATCATATAGTTTTTACAAGTTTTAACGTTCGTGAATCACCGGTCAACTTGGGTGGTCAATTGTCTATATGAAACCTATTTAAATTAATCAAGTCTTAACAAGTTTGATTGCTTAACATGTTGGAAACACTTAATCATGTAAATAACAATTTCATTTAATATATATAAACATGGAAAATTTTGGGTCTCTACAGTACCTACCCGTTAAATAAATTCCGTCCCGAAATTTTAAGCAGTTGGAGGTGTTGTCGTATCTTCTGGAAATAAGTGCGGGTATTTCTTCTTCATTTGATCTTCTCATTCCCAGGTGAACTCGAGTCCTCTATGAGCATTCCATCGAACCTTAACAATTAGTATTTTGTTTTGCTTAAGTCTTTTAACCTTAAGATCCATTATTTCAACGGGTTCTTCGATAAATTAAAGTTTTTCGTTGATTTGGATTTCGTCTAACGGAATGGTGAGATCTTATTTAGTAAAGCATTTCTTCAAATTCGAGACGTGGAAAGTGTTGTGTACAGCCGCGAGTTGTTGAGGTAACTCAAGTCGGTAAGCTACTGGTCCGACACGATCAATAATCTTGAATGGTCCAATATACCTTGGATTTAATTTCCCTCGTTTACCAAATCGAACAACGCCCTTCCAAGGTGAAACTTTAAGAATGACCATCTCTCCAATTTCAAATTCTATATCTTTTCTTTTAATGTCAGCGTAGCTCTTTTGTCGACTTTGGGCGGTTTTCAACCGTTGTTGAATTTGGATGATCTTCTTGGTAGTTTCTTGTATTATCTCAGGACTCGTAATCTGTATATCCCCCACTTCACTCCAACAAATTGAAGACCTGCACTTCCTACCATAGAGTGCTTCAAATGGTGCCATCTCAATGCTTGAATGGTAGCTATTGTTGTAGGAAAATTCTGCTAATGGAAGGTGTCCATCCCAACTGTTTCCGAAATCAATAACACATGCTCGTAGCATGTCTTCAAGCGTTTGTATCATCCTTTCACTCTGCCCATCAGTTTGTGGATGATAAGCAGTACTCATGTTTAGAAGAGTTCCTAATGCTTGCTGTAATGCCTGCCAGAATCTTGAAATAAATTTGCCATACCTATCAGAGATAATAGAGATTGGTATTCCATGTCTGGAGACGACTTCCTTCAAGTACAGTCGTGCTAACTTCTCCATCTTGTCATCTTCTCTTATTGGCAGGAAATGTGCTGATTTGGTGAGACGATCAACTATTACCCAAATAGTATGAAAACCACTTGCAGTCCTTGGCAATTTAGTAATGAAATCCATGGTAATATTTTCCCATTTCCATTCCGGGATTTCGGGTTGTTGAAGTAGACCTGATGGTTTCTGATGCTCAGCTTTGACCTTAGAACACGTCAAACATTCTCCTACGTATTTAGCAACATCGGCTTTCATACCCGGCCACCAAAAATGTTTCTTGAGATCCTTGTACATCTTCCCCGTTCCAGGGTGTATTGAGTGTCTGGTTTTATGAGCTTCTCTAAGTACCATTTCTCTCATATCTCCAAATTTTGGTACCCAAATTCTTTCAGCCCTATACTGGGTTCCGTCTTCTCGGATATCAAGATGCTTCTCCGATCATTTGGGTATTTCATCCTTTAAATTTCCCTCTTTTAAAACTCCTTGTTGCGCCTCCTTTATTTGAGTAGTAAGGTTATTGTGAATCATTATATTCATAGCTTTTACTCGAATGGGTTCTCTGTCCTTTCTGCTCAAGGCGTCAGCTACCACATTTGCCTTTCTTGGGTAGTAACGAATCTCAAAGTCATAATCATTCAACAATTCAATCCACCTGCGCTATCTCATGTTCAGTTGTTTCTGGTTAAAAATGTGTTGAAGACTTTTATGGTCGGTATATATAATACTTTTGACCCCATATAAGTAGTACCTCCAAGTCTTTAATGCAAAAACTACTGCGCCTAATTCTAAATCATGTGTCGTATAATTCTGCTCGTGAATCTTCAATTGTCTAGACGCATAAGCAATTACCTTCGTTTGTTGCATTAATACACAACCGAGACCTTGCTTTGAGGCGTCACAATATATCACAAAATCATCATTTTCTTCAGGTAATGACAATATAGGTGCTGTAGTTAACTTTTTTTTAATAATTGAAATGCCTTTTCTTGTTCATCCTTCCATTCAAATTTCCTTACTTTATACGTTAATGCAGTCAAGGGTTTTGCTATTCTGGAAAAATCTTGGATGAACCTTCTGTAGTAACCAGCTAGTCCTAAGAATTGGCGTATATGCTTCGGAGTTTTTGGGGTTTCTCACTTTTCAACAGTTTCAATCTTTGCTGGATCCACCTGAATACCTTATTTGTTCACTATGTGACCGAGGAATTGAACTTCTTCCAACCAAAATGCACACTTTGAAAACTTAGCATACAATTTTTCTTTCCTCAGCAACTCTAGTACTTTTCTTCAAATGTTCTTCATGCTCTTGATCATTCTTCGAGTAAATGAGTATGACATCAATGAAAACAATGACAAACTTGTCAAGGTATGGTCCACACACTCGGTTCATGAGGTCCATGAACCCAGCTGGTGCTTTAGTCAACCCAAATGGCATAACCATAAACTCGTAATGACCGTAACACGTTCTAAAAGCAGTCTTTGGAATATCATCCTCCTTCACCCGCATTTGATGATACCCAGAACGTAAATCCATCTTCGAATAAACCGACGAGCCTTGTAGTTGATCAAATAAGTCGTTGATTCTTGGTAGTGGGTAGCGGTTCTTGATGGTAAGTTTATTCAACTCTCGGTAGTCGATACATAACCTAAATGTACCATCCTTCTTCTTGACAAACAAAACAGGAGCTCCCCACGGTGATGTGCTTGGTCGAATGAAACCACGCTCTAAAAGTTCTTGTAATTGGCTCTGAAGTTCCTTCATTTCGCTAGGTGCGAGTCTGTATGGAGCACGAGCTATTGGTGCAGCTCCCGGTACAAGGTCTATTTGAAATTCAAAGGATCGGTGTGGAGGTAGTCCCGGTAATTCTTTCGGAAATACATCGGGAAATTCTTTTGTGATGGAAACATCATTGATGTTCTTTTCTTCGGAATTGAGTTTCTCGACGTATGCTAGCACAGCATAGCAACCTTTTCTTATTAGTTTTTGTGCCTTCAGGTTACTAATAATGTTTAACTTCGCGTTTCTCTTTTCTCCGTACACCATTAAGGGTTTTCCTTTTTCTCGTATAATGCGAATTGCATTTTTGTAACAAACGATCTCTGCTTTCACTTCTTTCAACCAGTCCATACCGATTATCACATCAAAACTCCATAACTCTACTAGTATCAAGTCAATCTTAAATGTTTCGTTAACCAGTTTAATTTCTCGATTCCGACCTATATTATCCGCTGTAATTAATTTACCATTTCCTAATTCAGTAAAAATTTATTATCCAAGGGTGTCGGTAAGCAACTTAGTTTAGCACAAAAATCTCTACCTATATAGCTTCTATCCGCACCCGAATCAAATAAAACATAAGCAGATTTATTGTCAATGAGAAACGTACCTGTAAAAGCTCCGGGTCTTCCTGCGCTTCTGCCGTATTAATATTGAAAACTCTTCCGTGGCCCTGCCCATTAGTATTCCCCTGATTTGGGCAATTTTTAATAATGTGGCCCGGTTTTCCACATTTATAACAGACTACGTTGGCAGTACTTGCTCTGACACTACTTGTTCCGACATTACTCGTTCTGGCATTATTTGTTCCTTTAGTTCTATTATACATTGGTCCATAGACCTCAAACTTTGTCGCGCTATGACCATTTCTTTTACACCTGTTGCAAAATGTTGTGCAGAACCCCGGGTGATTCTCTTCACACCTTTGGCATTACTGTTTCTGATTATTGTTGTTGTTGCGGTTGTTATTGTTGTTGGGATGATTATTTTAATTGTTGTTGTTGGGACGTTTGTTGTAGTTGTTGTTGTTGGGATTGCGATTGTAGTTGTTGCGATTTATGTTGCGGTTGTTGGGGTAGTTGTTGCGATTGTGGTTGTAATTGTTGTTGTCGTTGTTGTACTGGTGACTCTTGTCACTGTTTTCCTCCCACTTCCTCTTGAGTTATTTCGTGTTGGCTTCTTCGGCCGCCTGTTCTTTAATTCTCCCCTCAATCTGATTTATGAGTTTATGAGCCATTCGACTTGCCTTCTGTATGGAAGTGGGCTCGTGTGAACTCACATCTTCTTGAATCCTTACTGGTAACCCTTTTACAAACGCGTCGATCTTCTCTTTTTCATCTTCGAACGTTACTTGACACAATAGGCATAACTCTGTGAATCGTCGTTCATACATGGTAATGTCGAACCGTTGTGTTCGTAACTCTCTAAGCTCTGCCTTGAGCTTATTGACCTCGTTTCTAGGACGGTACTGTTCATTTATCAATTGCTTGAATGCTGACCATGGTAGTGCGTAAGCAGCATCTTGTCCTACCTGCTCAAGATATGTATTCCACCATGTTAATGCCGTACCTGTGAAGGTATGCGTAGCGTACTTAACTTTGTCCTCTTCAGTACAATTACTTATGGAAAACACCGATTCGACCTTCTCGGTCCACCGTTTCAATCCAATTGGCCCTTCGGTTCAATCAGATTCCAAAGGCTTGCAGGTAGTGAATTCTTTGTAGGATCATCCTACACGATTTCTTGTGGAATTAGTTCCACTGCTAGATCCAGAGTTATTGTTATTTTGCATCGCAGCCTGTACTGCGGCTATGTGTAGTGACCCGAACTTTTCCATGTTTATATATATATTAAATGAAATTGTTATTTACATGATTAAGTGTTTCCAACATGTTAAGCAATCAAACTTGTTAAGACTTGATTAATTGAAATAGGTTTCATATAGACAATTGACCACCCAAGTTGACCGATGATTCACGAACGTTAAAACTTGTAAAAACTATATGATGACATATATATGATTATATATATAGTTAACATGATATTATGATAAGTAAGTATCTCATTAGGTATTTTAACTATGAGTTATATACATAAAATTGAGTTTATTGATTTAAGAAACTCGAAACTATATATATAACGATTATCGTTATAACAACGTCTTACTAAATACATATTAATCATATTAAGATATTGATACACTATGTTTAATTATGTTAAATGATAAGTAAATATATCATTAAGTGTATTAACAATGAACTACATATGTAAAAATAAGACTACTAACTTAATGATTTAGAAACGAGACATATATGTAACGATTATCGTTGTAACGACATTTAACTGTATATATATCATACTAAGATATATTATATATCATAATATCATGATAATGTAACAATTTAACATCTCTTTAGATATAATAAACAATGGGTTAATAAAATTTAACAATACCGTTAACCTAAAGGTTTCAAAACAACACATACATGTAACGACTAACGATGACTTAACGACTCAGTTAAAATGTATTTACATGTAGTGTTTTAATATGTATTCATACACTTTTGAAAGACTTCAAGACACTTATCAAAATACTTCTACTTAACAAAAATGCTTACAATTACATCCTCGTTCAGTTTCATCAACAATTCTACTCGTATGCACCCGTATTCGTACTCGTACAATACACAGCTTTTAGATGTATGTACTATTGGTATATACACTCTAATGATCAGCTATTAGCAGCCCATGTGAGTCACCTAACACATATGAGAACCATCATTTGACAACTAGCATGAAATATCTCATAAAATTACAAAAATATGAGTAATTATTCATGACTTATTTACATGTAAACAAAATTACACATCCTTTATATCTAATCCATATACCAACGACCAAAAAACACCTACAAACACTTTAATTCTTCATTTTTCTTCATCTAATTGATCTCTCTCAAGTTCTATCTTCAAGTTCTAAGTGTTCTTCATAAATTCTATAAGTTCTAGTTTCATAAAATAAAGAATACTTCCAAGTTTGCTAGCTTACTTCCAATCTTGTAAAGTGATCATCTAACCTCAAGAAATCTTTCTTATTTACAGTAAGATATCTTTCTAATACAAGGTAATACTCATATTCAAACTTTGATTCAATTTCCATAACTATAACAATCTTATTTCGAGTGAATATCTTACTTGTACTTGTTTTTGTGTTATGATTCTGCTTCAAGAACTTTCAAGCCATCCAAGGATCCTTTGAAGCTAGATCTATTTTTCTCATTTCCAGTAGGTTTATCCACAAAATCTGAGGTAGTAATGATGTTCATAACATCATTCGATTCATATATGTAAAACTACCTTCTTCGAAGGTTTAAACTTGAAATCACTAGAACATAGTTTAGTTAATTCTAAACTTGTTCGCAAACAAAAGTTAATCCTTCTAAATTGACTTTTAAAATCAACTAAACACATGTTCTATATCTATATGATATGCTAACTTAATGATTTAAAACCTGAAAACACAAAAAACACCGTAAAACCGGATATACGCCGTCGTAGTAACACCGCGGGCTGTTTTGGGTTAGTTAATTAAAAACTATGTTAAACTTTGATTTAAAAGTTGTTCTTCTGGAAAAATTATTTTTCTTATGAACATGAAACTATATCCAAAAATCATGGTTAAACTCAAAGTGGAAGTATGTTTTCTAAAATGGTCATCTAGACGTCGTTTTTTTGACTGAAATGACTACCTTTATAAAAACGACTTGTAACTTATATTTCTGACTATAAACCTATACTTTTTCTGTTTAGATTCATAAAATAGAGTTCAATATGAAACCATATTCACTCAAACCGGATTTAAAACGAAAAAGTTATGGGTAAAACAAGATTGAATATTTTTTTATTGTTGTAGCTACGAGAAATATTGTAACAATTCTATACAAATCATATCCTAGCTAACTTATATTGTATTATACATGTATTCTAATATATTATTTAATCTTGGGATACCATAGACATGTATGCAAATGTTTTGACATAACAAATCGATCCATGTATATATATTATTTGGAACAACCATAGACACTCTATATGCAGTAATGTTGGAGTTAGCTTTACAGGGTTGAGGTTGATTCCAAATATTAATATACTTTGAGTTGTGATCTAGCCTGAGACGTGTATACACTGGGTCGTGGATTGATTCAAGATAATACATATTGATTTATTTCTGTACATCTAACTGTGGACAACTAGTTGTAGGTTACTAACGAGGACAGCTAACTTAATAAACTTAAAACAGTAAAACGTATTAAAAATGTTGTAAATATATTTTGAACATACTTTGATATATATGTACATATTTGTTATAGGTTCGTGAATCAACCAGTGGCCAAGTCTTACTTCCCGACGAAGTGAAAATCTGCGAAAGTGAGTTATAGTCCCACTTTTAAAATCTAATATTTTGGGATGAGAATACATGCAGTTTTATAAATGTTTTACAAAATAGACACAAGTAAATGAAACTACATTATATGGGTGAATGATCGAAGCCGAATATGCCCATTTTGCTTGGTAACCTAAGAATTAGTAAACTGATCTACTAATTGACGCAAATTCTAAATATAGATCTATTGGGCCTAACGAACCCCATCCAAAGTACCGGATGCTTTAGTACTTCGAATTCGTTTTTATCATGTCCGAAGGATTTCCCGGAATGATAGGGGATATTTTTATATGCATCTTGTTAATGTTGGTTACCAAGTGTTCACCATATGAATGATTTTTATCTCTATGTATGGGATGTATATTGAAATATGAAATCTTGTAATCTATTATTATGATTTGATAATATATAGGTTAAACCTATAACTCACCAACATTTTTGTTGACGTTTTAAGCATGTTTATTCTCAGGTGATTATTAAGAGCTTCCGCTGTTGCATACTAAAATAAGGACAAGATTTGGAGTCCATGCTTATATGATATTATGTAAAAACTGCATTCAAGAAACTTATTTTTGATGTAATATATTCGTATTGTAAACCATTATGTAATGGTCGTGTGTAAACGGTATATTTTAGATTATCATTATTTGATAATCTACGTAATGCTTTTTAAACCTTTATAGATAAAATAAAGGTTATGGTTATTTTAAAAATGAATGCAGTCTTTGAAAAACGTCTCATATAGAGGTCAAAACCTCGCGACGAAATCAATTAATATGGAACGTTTATAATCAATATGAACGGGACATTTCAGTTTGTATTCGAGCGTTGGTCTTAGAGAACCAGAAAATTGCATTAGTGTGTCTTACTGAGTTTGTTAGGATGCATTAGTGAGTCTGGACTTCGACCGTGTTTTTCTTCGAAAAAGATTGCTTAACATTTTTGTTGTTGGAAACTATATATTATTAACATGTAAATATTATGTGATATATTAATCTCTTAACGTGTTTAATATTGTGTGATAGATGTCTACCTCTAGTACAAATCCCATTGATTCACCTAATAATAATGAAGAGTCGAATATATTTTGGGAAGATTCACAAATTCCCGAAGAGGAACCGGAAGAGGAGGAACCGGAAGAGGAGGAACTGGAAGAAGAGGAACCAGAAGAGGAGGAATCGGAAGAGGAGGAACCAGAAGAAGAAGAGGTTCCGGAGGAAAAAATATTGATACATATAGTAAATCGATTAAATAAAAGAAAATCTTCAACCAACGGACCAAAGTTAATAATGGTCAATGGTGTTTCCACCGAAGAAGCAAAATATTGGGAAGATTACCAATTTTCTGATGAATCGGATCCCGATGAGGATTCCGATGATGTTATAGAAATTACCTCGACCCAATTTAATAAAGCGAAAGAAAATAATAAGGGAAAAGGTATAAAAATAGAGAAACCCGATTCCAACCCCGATGAACTTTATATGTATCGGCAACATCCGTATTTCCTAAAATGCAACAATGACTCGGGAACCTCTAAACCACCAGGTTTTTCTAAACCATTATGGAAAACGACGGCTCGTATTAGAGGAACACCATATATTCGTAGAAAATTAGGAAAACGAACCAAGTCCGAAGAAGAAGAAACCAGTGATTCAGATTAGAGGGTTGTAATCATGTTGTGTATTATATGTATTGTAGTGTGCTTGTACTTTTATGTTCTATGTAAAAATTTCTTGTATTGTTTGTTAATTATCTTTTACGAATCTAATCCTTGTCTATTTTACAGTATAAAAATAAAATGGACGTTAAGGGTAGACAATCGAATATTTTAGAAGACCTACCAGAGGATATGATTGAGGAAATCTTGTCTAGAGTCGGTCAGAATTCATCAGCACATTTAGTTATGGCGAAATTAACTTGTCAAACATTTGAAAGACTTTCCAGAAATGCCTTAGTTTATAAAAGGCTTTCCTTTGATAGGTGGGGTATATCACATTGGGGAGACCGTAAGTTAGGCCGTGTTTTCTTTAAAGCATTAAATGCGGGGAACCCAAATACAATTTTAAGCTACGTGTTAAGAACCTATTTTGACTCAACATAACCCAACATAAGATTTCGTGAATTAGAAAGAGCTTCTAGCATGAAACATAAAGAAGCATGTTATGCTTACGGGTTAGTGACGTTCGCTTCTTACCAAAGTGAGAAAAAGAACATTGGATTGCAACTTTTAAATAAAATCTTCCCACAAGTGACGGATTCAGTAGTTGGGGTGAGAAACAAGGTTTTTAGATTATTACAGGGCTGCTGGACATTACGAAACCCTCGTCCTTTTGACGACATTACAACATGCTGCCTAGCCAATGGTCATAACGGTTATTTTCCACAAGACCAAGGATGGAAAGTCATCTTAGTAAAACCAGAATGCATGACTTGTTTCTGGACTTATGAATTATGTGTCTTTATTTCCTTTGCTGAACAACTTGCGTATTAACTAGATTTATCTTCAAAACTGTCATGTATCATAGTGTACTATATTTCATGTTATATGTAATATAGCAAAGTTGTAAGTTTGAAAAATATTTGTATGTGATATATTATTATAATCAGTTTTTCATATGGAATTGTAGTAGTTGAATTGTATATTAGCTACTAAGTATGAACTTAACGGGTAGGTAGTACCCGTATTTAAACTTATAAAACGCTAATATGAAGAAAAAGCTTTTATAAATGAGTTCATATTATGCTACGAAATAATATTGACTACTCTTAATATTCTGTATGATTAACTCGATTCAGTTGGCTATTTTGAAGGAAATGGCACCCACTACTCGACACACCATGAATATAAGTGAAGAGGAATTTCGTACCTTTCTTGCTGCAAACATAGCCGCAGTACAGGTTGCGCTACATACCAACAATAACTCTGAATCTAGCAATGCAGCTAACGGCGCAAGAAATCGTGTAGGATGCTCCTACAAAGAATTCACTGCCTGCAAACCTTTGGAATTTGATGGAACCGAAGGACCAATTGGATTGAAACGGTGGACCGAGAAAGTCGAATCGGTGTTTTCCATAAGTAAGTGTACTGAAGAGGACAAAGTTAAGTACGCTACGCATACCTTCACAGGTACTGCGTTAACATGGTGGAATACCTATCTTGAACAGGTAGGACAAAATGCTGCTTACGCACTACCGTGGTCGGCATTCAAGCAATTGATGAACGAGCAGTACCGTCCTAGAAACGAAGTCAATAAACTTAAGGCAGAACTTAGAATGTTACGAACACAAGGGTTCGACCTTACCACATATGAACGACAATTCACAGAGTTGTGCCTATTGTGTCTGAAAGCATTCGAAGATGAAGAAGAGAAGATCGACGCATTTGTAAAAGGGTTACAGTAAGGATTCAAGAATATGTGAGTTCACACGAGCCCCCTTCTATACAGAAGGCAAGTCGAATGGCTCATAAACTCATAAATTAGATTGAGGGAAGAATTAAAGAGCAGGCGGCCGAAGAAGCCAACACGAAACAACTCAAGAGGAAGTGGGAGGAAAACGGTGACAAGAGTCACCAGTACAACAACAACAATTACAACCACAATCGCAACAACTATCCCCACAACCGCAACAACAATCGCAACAATAAATGCAATCCTAACAATAACTACAACAAACATCCCAACAACAACAACTACAACAACCGTTTCAACAATAATAACAATCCCAACAACAACCTTAATAACAACAACGGCAACAAAAACCAAAAACAGCCATGTCATAGGTGTGAAGAAAATCATCAGGGGTTTTGCACGACATTTTGCAACAGGTGTAAAAGAAATGGTCATAGCGCGACAAAGTGTGAGGTCTATGGACCAAAGTTTAATAGAACTAAAGGAACAAATAATGTCGGGACAAGTAATGCCGAAACGAATAGTGTCGGAGCAAGTAATACCAATGCTGTTTGTTATAAATATGGAAAACCGGGCCACATTATTAGAAATTGCCCGAATCAGGGGAATACTAATGGGCAGGGTCGTGGAAGAGTTTTCAATTTTAATGCGGTAGAAGCACAGGAAGACCCGGAGCTTGTTACGGGTACGTTTCTTATTGATGATAAATATGCTTATGTTTTATTTGATTCGGGTGCTGATAGAAGCTATATGAGTAGAGAATTTTGTGCTAAATTAAGTTGCCCATTGACGCCTTTGGATAGTAAATTTTTACTCGAATTAGCAAACGGTAAATTAATTTCAGCAGATAATATATGTCGGGAGAGAAAAATTAAACTGGGGGATGAAACGTTTAAAATTGATTTAATACCAGTCGAGTTAGGAAGTTTTGATGTAATAATTAGCATGGACTGGTTGAAAAAGGTGAGAGCAGAGGTCGTTTGTTACAAAAATGCGATTCGCATTATGCGTGAAAAAGGAAAACCTTTAATGGTGTACGGAGAAAAGAACAACGCGAAATTAAATCTTATTAGTAGTTTGAAGGCGCAAAAACTAATAATACAAGATTGTTACGTCATTCTAGCACACATCGAGGAAGTTAAACCTGAAGAAAAGAACATCAGTGATGTTCCCGTCGCAAAAGAATTTCCCGATGTATTTCTGAAAGAATTACCAGGATTACCCCCACATCGATCCGTTGAATTTAAAATAGACCTTGTACCAAGAGCTGCACCAATAGCTCGTGTTGCATACAGACTCGCACCCAGCGAAATGAAAGAATTACAAAGTCAGTTACAGGAACTTTTAGAGCGTGGTTTCATTCGACTAAGCACATCACCATGGGGAGCTCCTGTTTTGTTTGTCAAGAAGAAAGATGGTACATTCAGGTTGTGTATCGACTACCGAGAGTTGAACAAACTTACCATCAAGAACCGCTACCCACTACCGAGAATCGATGACTTATTTGATCAACTACAAGGCTCGTCTGTTTATTCGAAGATGGATTTACATTCTGGATATCATCAAATGCGGGTGAAGGAGGATGATATTCCAAAGACTGCTTTTAGGACGCGTTACGGTCATTACGAGTTTATGGTTATGCCGTTTGGATTGACTAACGCATCAGCTGTGTTCATGGACCTCATGAACCGAGTATGTGGGCCATATCTTGATAAGTTGGTCATTGTTTTTATCGATGACATACCTATTTACTCGAAGAATGATCAAGAGCACGAAGAACATTTGAGAAAAGTGCTAGAGTTGCTGAGAAAAGAAAAAATGTACGCTAAGTTTTCAAAGTGTGCATTTTGGTTGGAAGAAGTTCAATTCCTCGGTCACATAGTGAACAAATAAGGTATTCAGGTGGATCCAGTAAAGATTGAAACCGTTGAAAAGTGGAAAACCCCGAAAACTCCAAAACACATACGTCAGTTTTTAGGACTAGCTGGTTACTACAGAAGGTTCATCCAAGACTTTTCCAGAATAGCAAAACCCTTGACTGCATTAACTCATAAAGGGAAGAATTTTGAATGGAAAGATGAACAAGAGAAAGCGTTTCAATTGTTAAAGAAAAAGTTAACTACGTCACCTATATTGTCATTACCTGAAGGGAATGATGATTTTGTGATATATTGTGACGCCTCAAAGCAAGGTCTCGATTGTGTATTAATGTAATGAACAAAAGTAATTGCTTATGCTTCTAGACAATTGAAGATTCACGAGCAGAATTATACGACGCATGATTTGGAATTAGGTGCGGTTGTTTTTGCATTAAAGACTTAGAGGCATTACTTATATGGGGTCAAAGGTATTATATATACCGACCACAAAAGTCTTCAACACATATTTAATCAGAAACAACTGAAAATGAGGCAGCGCAGATGGATTGAATTTTTGAATGATTACGACTTTGAGATTCGTTATCACCCGGGGAAGGCAAATGTGGTAGCCGACGCCTTGAGCAGAAAGGACAGAGAACCTATTCGAGTAAAAGCTTTGAATATAATGATTCACACTAACCTTACTACTTAAATAAAGGAGGCGCAACAAGGAGTTTTAAAAGAGGGAAATTTAAAGGATGAAATACCCAAAGGATCGGAAAAGCATCTTAATATTCGGGAAGATGGAACCCGGTATAGGGCGGAAAGGATTTGGGTACCAAAATTTGGAGATATGAGAGAAATGGTACTTAGAGAAGCTCATAAAACCAGATACTCAATACATCCTGGAACGGGGAAGATGTACAAGGATCTCAAGAAACATTTTTGGTGGCCGGGTATGAAAGCCGATGTTGCTAAATACGTAGGAGAATGTTTGACGTTTTCTAAGGTCAAAGCTGAGCATCAGAAACCATCAGGTCTACTTCAATAACCCGAAATCCCGGAATGGAAATGGCAAAATATTACCATGGATTTCATCACTAAATTGCCAAGGACTACAAGTGGTTTTGATACTATTTGGGTAATAGTTGATCGTCTCACTAAATCAGCACACTTCCTGCCAATAAGAGAAGATGACAAGATAGAGAAGTTAGCACGACTGTATTTGAAGGAAGTCGTCTCCAGACATGGAATACCAATCTTTATTATCTCTGATAGGGATGGCAGATTTATTTCAAGATTCTGGCAGACATTACAGCAAGCATTAGAAACTCGTCTAGACATGAGTACTGCCTATCATCCACAAACTGATGGGCAGAGTGAAAGGACGATACTAACGCTTGAAGAAATGCTACGGGCATGTGTTATTGATTTCGGAAACAGTTGGGATCGACATCTACCGTTAGCAGAATTTTCCTACAACAACAGCTACCATTCAAGCATTGAGATGGCGCCATTTGAAGCACTTTATGGTAGAAAGTTCGGGTCTCTGATTTGTTGTAGTGAAGTGGGGGATAGACAGATTACGGGTCCGGAGATAATACAAGAAACTACCGAGAAGATCATCCAAATTCAACAACGGTTGAAAACCGCCCAAAGTCGACAAAAGAGCTACGCCGACATTAAAAGAAAAGATATAGAATTTGAAATTAGAGAGATGGTCATGCTTAAGGTTGCACCTTGGAAAGGCGTTGTTCGATTTGGTAAACGAGAGAAATTAAATCCAAGGTATATTGGACCATTCAAGATTATTGATCGTGTCAGACTAGTAGCTTACCGACTTTAGTTACCTCAACCACTCGCGGCTTTACATAACACTTTCCACGTCTCGAATTTGAAGAAATGTTTTGCTAAAGAAGATCTCACTATTCCGTTAGATGAAATCCAAATCAACGAAAAACTTCAATTCATCGAAGAACCCGTCGAAATAATGGATCGTGAGGTTAAAAGACTTAAGCAAAACAAGATACCAATTATTAAGGTTCAACGGAATGCTCGTAGAGGACCCAAGTTCACCTGGGAACGAGAAGATCAGATGAAGAAGAAATACCCGCACTTATTTCCAGAAGATACGTCAACACCTCCAACTTCTTAAAATTTCGGGACGAAATTTATTTAACGGGTAGGTACTGTAGTGACCCGAACTTTTCCATGTTTATATATATATTAAATGAAATTGTTATTTACATGATTAAGTGTTTCCAACATGTTAAGTAATCAAACTTGTTAAGACTTGATTAATTGAAATAGGTTTCATATAGACAATTGACCACCCAAGTTGACCGGTGATTCACGAACGTTAAAACTTGTAAAAACTATATGATGACATATATATGATTATATATATAGTTAACATGATATTATGATAAGTAAGTATCTCATTAGGTATTTTAACTATGAGTTATATACATAAAATTGAGTTTATTGATTTAAGAAACTCGAAACGATATATATAACGATTATCGTTATAACAACGTCTTACTAAATACATATGAATCATATTAAGATATTGATACACTATGTTTAATTATGTTAAATTATAAGTAAATATAGCATTAAGTGTATTAACAATGAACTACATGTGTAAAAATAAGACTACTAACATAATGATTTCGAAACGAGACATATATGTAACGACATTTAACTGTATATATATCATACTAAGATATATTATATATCATGATAATGTAACAATTTACCATCTATTTAAATATAATAAACAATGGGTTAATAACATTTAACAAGACCGTTAACCTAAAGGTTTCAAAACAACATATACATGTAACGACTAACGATGACTTAACGACTTAGTTAAAATGTATTTACATGTAGTGTTTTAATATGTATTCATACACTTTTGAAAGACTTCAAGACACTTATCAAAATACTTCTACTTAACAAAAATGCTTACAATTACATCCTCATTCAGTTTCATCAACAATTCTACTCGTATGCACCCGTATTTGTACTCGTACAATACACAGCTTTTAGATATATGTACTATTGGTATATTGTAATGACCCGGAATTTTCCGACCAAATTATACTTATGAGATTAATATTTACATAAATTAAACCATACCAACATGATAAGCAATCCAAATTGTTGAGACTTGTGTTTTTGAAAAGAGTTTTACACAACGTTTGACCGTCCAATATGACCGATGATATCACGAACTATATAACATATGATAATTATACGTTTGTGTATATATATGTATTTATATACATTTAACATGATCTAAGGATGGTTTAACATCTCATTGTGTACTAATGATAATGAGTTATAAGTATATTTTGAAACTACTAACTTAAGTTTTCAAAACGATAACTATACGTAACATTCTTTGATATATATACTTATAATATATAATGCTTATACACGTATCGTATATATAAAGTATTTAATCACTTTTTAAGGACTTAAATACATAAAACAATATAAGTATATTCACAAAAGATAGCTATATTTGAATTCTCGTTCCGTTTCCTCAAGATTTCTATACGTATATATAGGGTATATGTACCCATGTCATACCCAGCTTCTATACATATTTACTATTGGTATATACACATCAAATCAACATTCTATTCAACATTATTACTGCCCTAGATATGAGGTAACTAGGATTTGTCAAGTAGTATGAATTATTAGTAAGAAAACAAAATTAGGTATCCTTTTCTTTCTTTATAAACTAAAAACGTTTTTATAAATGAACACCATTTCTTCACTCCATTTTCTCATACCTACACCCTCATTTCTCTCTCAAAATACTCCTAACTTCATACTTGATCATCTCTATGCATTTTCCCCATCATTTAGCTTCAATTACAAGCCTTAAACACCATAAGAAAACTCTTTCAAGAACATATCAAAATAACCACCCATTTGAAGAAGTTTACTTCCAACCTTTTGATCTAACTCCACCACTCTTTGATTCCAAGATTATTTCTTATCTTTTGTAGTAACTTTGTCCAAGTAACTTGAGGTAGTAACCTTGTTCATAATCTTATTCAATTCATATTCATATAGCTATCTTATTTTGTGGTATAAAATTTTAACAACAAGAACATAGTTTGAATGATTTCAAACTTGTTCGCAAACTAAATAGATCCTTCTAACTTGACTTTTAAAACACTTCAAGACCTGTAATATATCATAATGATATGCTAACCTAACAAGATATAACTTGGTTTTACAAAGAACATCTTAAAAACTGAATCTACGTCGTCGGAGTGCAACCGGGGGCTGTTTTGGGTTGGATAAGTAAAAACCATCTTGAACTTTGAATTGGGAGTTTATGTTCTGGAAAAATGATATTTCTTATGAATATGTTAACACATAAAAATTTCATGGTTTAACTCAAAGTTTAAGTATTTTTAGAAAAATAATCATTAAATGTTGTTTTTATGATGGAAAATGATCACTTTCATAAGTTTCACCAAAGTTTGACCTATAACCTATGATTTTGAATACAAACTAAGGTATTTTCAGTTCATATTCTTAAAATTTGACTCGATACAAGGAAGTAGCAAGTTGAACCAACAAAAACGGAGTTGTAATGAAGAATCTACGACTAAAACAAGATTGAGTATCCGAAGCTAGTTTAGCTACGAAAATATTTGGAGAAAAAGTAAATTAATCATATCTTTTCTAATTAATATGATATTTTATATATAATTACTTATGATTTGATTTTATATATTTCAGGACCACCCGTAAACAACACGAGAAGATTAATCATAAGACCTCATGATTGTACGCAACACGTCATTTGACAACACGGTACTTTATGTACGCAACACGTCATTTGACAACATGGTACCATGGGTCGAGATTAATTCTGATCAATACGAATATGATGGGGTCTTTATTTATTTTATTTAAGCAACTAATTGTGGACCACTAACATCGGACTGCTAACTACGGACTAAGAAAATATTAAAAGTATTAATAGTATATATATGTAACGATTACTTAAAAAAGAAAATATGTTGATATATTATATATATGGTTAGGTTCGTGATATCTATCGGAGACCAAGTTTAATTAAATACCTTCAAGGAAAAAGTGAGTTTCATTTGCTCCCTTTTATATATATTTTTGGGACTGAGAATACATGCGCTGTTTTTATAAATGTTTTACGAAATAGGCACAAGTACTAAAACTAATTCTACGTGGGTTTAAACCAGAAATATACCCTTAGCTTGGTAACATTAAACTACTTGTCTATGTACGGTAGGCGCGAATCCTAAAGATAGATCTATTGGGCCTGACAAACCCCATCCTGACTATGGGATGCTTTAGTACTTCGAGGTTATTTTAAACACACCTGATCTGGTGTACTTCAGAGGGTAAAACATGAACGTTAAGGCTTGTTACCGGGTGCCTACAACTTATAGAATACTTTTATACACTTGCGAGTGTACATATATTTATAAACGGAAATCTTGTGGTCTATTAATATATTGAAATGATTGTTATGATAAACCTATGAACTCACCAACCTTTTGGTTGACACTTTAAAGCATGTTTATTCTCAGGTATTAAAGAAATCTTCCGCTGTGCATTAGCTCACTTTAAGGATATTACTTGGAGTCATTCATGGCATATTTTGAAAGACGTTGCATTCGAGTCATTGAGTTCATCAAGATTATTATTAAGTCAATTATAGTTGGATATATTATGACATGGTGTGCATATCATCAATTTTTGTTGTAAAGAAAGTTTTTCTTTTAAAAACGAATGCAATGTTTGTAAAATGTATCATATAGAGGTCAAATACCTCGTGATGTAATCAACTATTGTGAATCGTTTATAATGTATATGAACGGGTCCTTTCATATATACACTCCAATGATCAGCTCTTAGCAACCCATGTGAGTTACCTAACACATGTGGGAACCATAATTTGGAAACTAGCATGAAATATCTCATAAAATTACAAAAATATGAGTAATCATTCATGACTTATTTACATGTAAACAAAATTACACATCCTTTATATCTAATCCATATACCAACGACCAAAAACACCTACAAACACTTTCATTCTTTATTTTTCTTCATCTAATTAAACTCTCTCAAGTTTTATCTTCAAGTTCTAAGTGTTCTTCATAAATTCTATAAGTTCTAGTTTCATAAAATCAAGAATACTTCCAAGTTTGCTAGCTTACTTCCAATCTTGTAAAGTGATCATCCAACCTCAAGAAATCTTTCTTATTTACAGTAAGATATCTTTCTAATACAAGGTAATACTCATATTCAAACTTTGATTCAATTTCTATAACTATAACAATCTTATTTCGAGTGGAAATCTTACTTGAACTTGTTTTCGTGTCATGATTCTGCTTCAAGAACTTTCAAGCCATCCAAGGATCCTTTGAAGCTAGATCTATTTTTCTCATTTTTAGTAGGTTTATCCACAAAGCTTGAGGTAGTAATGATTTTCATAACATCATTCGATTCATATATATAAAACTACCTTATTCGAAGGTTTAAACTTGAAATCACTAGAACATAGTTTAGTTAATTATAAACTTGTTCGCAAACAAAAGTTAATCCTTCTAACTTGACTTTTAAAATCAACTAAACACATGTTCTATATCTATATTATATGCTAACTTAATGATTTAAAACCCGAAAACACGAAAAACACCGTAAAACCGGATATACTCCGTCGTAGTAACACCGCGGGCTATTTTGGGTTAGTTAATTAAAAACTATGTTAAACTTCGATTTAAAAGTTGTTCTTCTGGGAAAATTATTTTTCTTATGAACATAAAACTATATCCAAAAATCATGGTTAAACTCAAAGTGGAAGTATGTTTTCTAAAATGGTCATCTAGACGTAGTTTTTTCGACTTAAATGACTACCTTTACAAAAATGACTTGTAACTTATATTTCTGACTATAAACCTATAATTTTTCTGTTTAGATTCATAAAATAGAATTCAATATGAAACCATAGTCATTTGATTCACTGAAAACGGATTTAAAACGAAAAAGTTATGGATAAAACAAGATTGGATATTTTTTGATTGTTGTAGCTACGGGAAATATTGTAACAATTCTATACAAATCATATCCTAGCTAACTTATATTGTATTATACATGTATTCTAATATATTATGTAATCTTGGGATACCATAGACACGTATGCAAATGTTTTGACATATCATATCGACCCATGTATATATATTATTTGGAACAACCATAGACACTCTATATGCAGTAATGTTGGAGTTAGCTATACAGGGTTGAAGTTGATTCCAAAAATATATATACTTTGAGTTGTGATCTAGCCTCATACGTGTATACACTGGGTCGTGGATTGATTCAAGATAATATATATCAATTTATTTCTGTACATCTAACTGTGGACAACTAGTTGTAGGTTGCTAACGAGGACATCTGACTTAATAAACTTAAAACAGTAAAACGTATTAAAAATGTTATAAATATATTTTGAACATACTTTGATATATATGTACATATTTGTTATAGGTTCATGAATCAACCAGTGGCCAAGTCTTATTTCCCGATGAAGTAAAAATCTGTGAAAGTGAGTTATAGTCCCACTTTTAAAATCTAATATTTTGTGATGAGAATACATGCAGTTTTATAAATGTTTTACGAAATAGACACAAGTAAATGAAACTACATTATATGGGTGAATGATCGAAGCCGAATATGCCCCTTTTGCTTGGTAACCTAAGAATTAGTAAACCGATCTACTAATTGACGCGAATCCTAAAGAAAGATCTATTGGGCCTAATGAACCCCATCCAAAGTACCGGATGCTTTAGTACTTCGAATTCATTTTTATCATGTACGAAGGATTTCCCGGAATGATAGGGGATATTCTTATATGCATCTTGTTAATGTCGGTTACCAGGTGTTCACCATATGAATGATTTTTATCTCTATGTATGGGATGTATATTGAAATATGAAATCTTGTGGTCTATTATTATGATTTGATAATATATAGGTTAAACCTATAACTCACCAACATTTTTGTTGACGTTTTAAGCATGTTTATTCTTAGGTGATTATTAAGAGCTTCCGCTGTTGCATACTAAAATAAGGACAAGATTTGGAGTCCATGCTTGTATGATATTATGTAAAAACTGCATTCAAGAAACTTATTTTTGATGTAATATATTCTTATTGTAAACCTTTATGTAATGGTCGTGTGTAAACGGTATATTTTAGATTATCATTATTTGATAATCTACGTAATGCTTTTTAAACCTTTATAGATAAAATAAAGGTTATGGTTATTTTAAAAATGAATGCAGTCTTTGAAAAACGTCTCATATAGAGGTCAAAACAACGCGACGAAATCAATTAATATGGAACGTTTATAATCAATATGAACGGGACATTTCACTATGTTTGCTGCAAGGAAAACAAGGAAGTCTTCCTCACTCATGTTCAAATTCTGACGAGTTGCCGGTGCCATTTCCTTCAAAAATAGCCAAAAGAATTGAGTTAATCATATAGAATTTAAGAGTAGTCAATAGTATTTTGTAGCATAATATGAACTTATTTATAAAAGCTTTTTCTTCATATTAGCATTTTATAGTTTTAATTCGGGTAGCACCTACCCGTTAAGTTCATACTTACTAGCTACTATACAACTTTACTACTACGCTTCTATATGAAAAACTTATTACAATAAAATTTCGCGTTCAAACGTTATACAAAATATTACAAACTTACAATACCGCTATTATACATATAGGATGAAATATAACACATAATAACATTGCTACTCGGTAGCTATAAAGGCAATTCTAGTTAGTACGCAAGTTGTTCAGCAAAAGAAATAAAGACACGTAATTCATAAGTCCAGAAACAAGTCATGCATTCTGGTTTTACTAAGACGACTTCCCATCCTTGATTTTGTTGAAAGTAACTGGTATGACCATTGGCTAAGCAGCATGTTGTAATGTCATTAAAAGGACGAGGGTTTCGTAATGCCCACCAGCCCCGTAACAATCTAAAAGCCTTGTTTC
Source organism: Rutidosis leptorrhynchoides (assembly GCF_046630445.1). NCBI lineage: Eukaryota > Viridiplantae > Streptophyta > Magnoliopsida > Asterales > Asteraceae > Rutidosis > Rutidosis leptorrhynchoides. The sequence continues at coordinate 74,591,038 of NC_092340.1, read as the reverse complement.
TCATCTCAACCACCGAGTCCGTCACTTGTGAGAATGTTTTATTTAAAAGTTGCAACCCAATGTTCTTTTTCTCAATTTGATGAGAAGCAAACATTATTAACCCGTAAGCATAACATGCTTCTTTATGTTGCATGTTAGAAGCTTTTTCTAACTCACGAAATCCTATGTTGGGATATGTTGAGTCAAAATAGGTTCTTAACCCGTAGTGCAAAATTGCATTTGGGTTCCCCGCATTTAACGCTTTAAAAAAACACGGCTAACTTACGGTCTCCCCGATGTGATATACCCCACCTATCAAAGGAAAGCCATTTATAAACTAAGGCATTTCTGTAAAGTCTTTCAAATATTTGACAAGTTAATTTCGCCATAACTAAATGTGCTGATGAATTCTGACCGACTCTAGACAAGATTTCCTCAATCATATCCTCTGGTAGGTCTTCTAAAATATTCGGTTGTCTACCCTTAACGTCCATTTTATTTTTATACTGTAAAATAGACAAGGATTAGATTCGTAAAAGATAATTAACAAACAATACAAGCAATTTTTACATAGAACATAAAAGGACAAGCACACTACAATACACATAATACACAACATGATTACAACCCTCTAATCTGAATCACTGGTTTCTTCTTCTTCGGACTTGGTTCGTTTTCCTAATTTTCTAGGGATATATGGTGTTCCTCTAATACGAGCCGTCATTTTCCACAATGGTTTAGAAAAATCTGGTGGTTTAGAGGTTCCCGGGTTATTGTTACAATTTAGGAAATACGGACGTTGCCGATACATATAAAGTTCATCGGGTTGGAATCAGGTTTCTTTATTTTTATACCTTTTCCCTTATTATTTTCTTTTGCTTTATTAAATTGGGTCAAGGTAATTTCTATAATATCATCGGAATCCTCATCGGGATCCGATTCATCGAAAAATTGGTAATCTTCCCAATATTTTGCTTCCTTGGTGGAAACACCATTGACCATTTTTAACGTTGGTCTGTTGGTTGAGGATTTTCTTTTATTTAATCGATTTACTGTAGGTATCAATATTTCTTCCTCCGGAACCTCTTCTTCTTCTGGTTCCTCCTCTTCCGGTTCCTCTTCTTTCGGTTCCTCCACTTCCGGTTCCTCTTCTTCCGGTTCCTCCTCTTCTGATTCCTCTTTGGGAATTTATGAATCATCCCAAAGTATATTCGACTCTTCATTATTATCAGGTGAGTCGATGGGATTTGTACTAGTGGTAGACATCTATCACACAATATCAAACATATTAAGAGGTTAATATATCACATAATAATTACATATAGTTTCCAACAAAAGTGTTAAGCAATCATTTTTAAAGAAAATACGGTCGAAGTCCGGACTCACTAATGTATCCTAAAAAACTCGATAAGACACACTAATGCAAATTTCTAGTTCTCTAAGACCAATGCTCGGATACCAACTGAAATACAGTTGGGGACAACCACCGTCCCACCCAGTGCCTTCCCAGCTAACCGCCTGGTGACCACTGAGTATACCTCAGATACTGATTTTAGGGCCTGCCTCTCGGCTACTGTCAACCCTCGTAAGGGATCGCAAGGAGTAAGAGCCAATGCTTCGTCACAGGTAACACTGTAAGAACCTCCTTTACAAATAACCCGCCACACATGGACGGCATTATACCAGCTCTGATGCCAACTGAAATGTTCCGTTCATATTGATTATAAACGTTCCATATTAATTGATTTCGTTGCGAGGTTTTGACCTCTATATGAGACGTTTTTCAAAGACTGCATTCGTTTTGAAAAACAAACCATAACCTTTATTTTATCGACAAGGTTAAAAGGACACCACCTAGATTATCAGAAATGATAATCTAAAAAATATCACACTTACACACTACCAATACATATTGGTTTACAATATTAATATGTTACAACAAAGTAAATTTCGAATGCAGTTTTAAACAATATTATACAAGCATGCTGACTCCAAATCTTGTCCATATATTTAATAATCACCTGAGAATAAACATGCTTTAAACGTCAACAAAAATGTTGGTGAGTTATAGGTTTAACCTATATATTTATCAAATTGTAATAATAGACCACAAGATTTCATATTTCAATATACATCCCATACATAGAGATAAAAATCATTCATATGGTGAACATCTGGTAACCGATATTAACAAGATGCATATAAGAATATCCCCATCATTTCGGGACATCCATCAAACATGATATAAAACTCAAAGTACTAAAGCATATGGTACTTTGGATGGGGTTTGTTAGGCACAATAGATCTATCTTTAGGATTCGCGTCCATTAGGCGTGCACTAATTCTAAAAATTAGTGATGTTCCCTAATTCTTAGGCTACCAAGCAAAAAGGGGCATATTCGGCTTCGATCATTCAACCATAGAAAGTAGTTTCATGTACTTGTGTCTATTTTGTAAAACATTTATAAAGCTGCTTATATTCTCATCCCAAAAATATTAGATTTTAAAAGTGGGACTATAACTCACTTTCACAGCTTTTTACTTCGTCGGGAAGTAAGACTTGGCCACTGGTCGATTCATGAACCTATAACAAATATGTACATATATATCAAAGTATGTTCAAAATATATTTACAACTTTTTTAATACGTTTTAATGTTTTAAATATTTTCAGTCAGCTTTCCTCGTTATTAACCTACAACTAGTTGTCCATAGTTAGATGTACATAAATAAATTGATATATATTATCTTGACCCAATCCATGACTCAGTGTATACACGTCTCAGGCTAGATCACAACTCAAAGTATATATATTTTTGGAATCAACCTCAACCCTGTATAGCTAACTCCAACATTACTGCATATAGAGTGTCTATGGTTGTTCCAAATAATATATATAGATGGGTCGATATGATATGTCCAAACATTTGCATACGTGTCTATGGTATTCCAAGATTACATAATATATTAGAATATATATATAATCAATATAAGTTAGCTAGGATATGATTTGTATAGAATTGTTACAATATTTCCCGTAGCTACAACAATCAAAAAAATATCCAATATTGTTTTACCCATAACTTCTTCGTTTTAAATCCGTTTTGAGTGAATCAAATTGCTATGGTTTCATATTGAACTTAAGTTTATGAATCTAAACAGAAAAAGTATAAGTTTATAGTCGGAAATAAAGGTTACAAGTCATTTTTTTAAAGATAGTCATTTCAGTCGAAAGAACGACGTCTAGATGACCATTTTGAAAAACATACTTCCTCTTTGAGTTTAACCACAATTTTTGGATATAGATTCATGTTCATAAGAAAAATAATTTTCCCAGAAGAACAACTTTTAAATCAAAGTTTAACATAGTTTTTAATTAAATAACCCAAAACAGCCCGCGATGTTACTACGACGGCATATATCCGGTTTTACGGTGTTTTTCGTGTTTTCAGGTTTTAAATCATTAAGTTAGTATATCATATAGATATAGAACATGTGTCTAGTTGATTTTAAAAGTCAAGTTAGAAGGATTAACTTTTTTTTGCGAACACGTTTAGAATTAACTAAACTATGTTCTAGTGATTACAAGTTTAAACCTTCGAATAAAGTAGTTTTATATATATGAATCGAATGATGTTATGAACATCATTACTACCTCAAGTTTTGTGGATAAACCTACTGGAAATAAGAAAAATAGATCTAGCTTCAAAGGATCCTTGGATGGCTTGAAAGTTCTTGAAGCAAAATCATGTCACGAAAACAAGTTCAAGTAAGATTTCCACTCGAAATAAGATTGTTATAGTTATAGAAATTGAATCAAAGTTTGAATATGAGTATTACCTTTTATTAGAAAGATATCTTACTGTAAATAAGAAAGATTTCTTGAGGTTGTATGATCACTTTACAAGATTGGAAGTAAGCTAGCAAACTTGGAAGTATTCTTGATTTTATGAAACTAGAACTTATAGAATTTTTGAAGAACACTTAGAACTTGAAGATAGAACTTGAGAGAGATCAATTAGAAGAAGAAAATTGAAGAATGAAAGTGTTTGTAGGTGTTTTTGGTCATTGGTATATGGATTAGATATAAAGGATGTGTAATTTTGTTTACATGTAAATAAGTCATGAATGATTTCCTAATATTTTTGTAATTTTATGAGATATTTCATGCTAGTTGCCAAATGATGGCTCTTACATGTGTTAGGTTACTCACATGGGCTGCTAAGAGCTGATCATTGGAGTGTATATACTAGTAGTACATACATCTAAAAGCTGTGTATTGTACGAGTACGAATACGGGTGCATACGAGTAGAATTGTTGATGAAACTGAACGAGGATGTAATTGTAAGCATTTTTGTTAAGTAGAAGTATTTTGATAAGTGTATTGAAGTCTTTCAAAAGTGTATGAATACATATTAAAACACTACATGTATATACATTTTAACTGAGTCGTTAAGTCATCGTTAGTCGTTACACGTAAGTGTTGTTTTTAAATTATTATATTATCATGATATTATGATATATTAATATATCTTAGTATGATATATATATATACAGTTAAATGTTGTTACAACGATAATCGTTACATATATGTCTCGTTTTGAAATCATTAAGTTAGTAGTCTTGTTTTTACATATGTAGTTCATTGTTAATACACTTAATGACATGTTTACTTATCATTTATCATGATTAAACATAGTGTATCAATATCTTAATATGATTCATATGTATTTAGTAAGACGTTGTTATAACGATAATCGTTATATATATCGTTTCGAGTTTCTTAATTCAATAAACTCAATTTTATGTATATAACACATTGTTAGAATACCTAATGAGATACTTACTTATCATAATATCATGTTAACTATATATATAATCATATATATGTCATCATATAGTTTTTACAAGTTTTAACGTTCGTGAATCACCGGTCAACTTGGGTGGTCAATTGTCTATATGTGTGACGACCCGGAAATTACCGACCAAATTTAAATTTAATCTTTATATGTTTCCGACATGATAAGCAGAGTCTTTAATGTTGAAATCTTAAAAATCTTGAACTGTATTTAATATATTCATTTGACCTTCGACTGCTCTCGACGATTCACGAACGATTGTTTGCAAATAAATATGTAAACATATATATATAAATATAAATATGATTATAAGAATGATTGAAAATATAAATTTTAATTATTATTATTATTATATAACATTAGTATCTTTATCAATATTATTATTATTATTATATCTATTATTAATATAATTAGCATTATTTTGATATTAATATTATTATTATTAATATTATTATTATTTCTGTTATTATTATCGTTAGTATTTATTATTATTAGTAATATTATCAATATTATTATTAATGTATTATATTTAATTAATTATTGTAAGTTAAATATAAATTCATAAGTCAAGAGTTTGTACGAATAAGTTATCCTTCATTTTCTACTTTTTAATTTTTGTTTCTTCTAATTGGAATTGGAATTGACGACTAAATTAACACTATCAATTACTATTGATGATTGATAAAATGATTGATACATGTTTTGCTTTACTTACACATTAAGACTCTTCAAGTAATAGAATTTGTATAGATAGATAATGGATAGCAAATAACACCACTTATGATAACCACGATAAACATCACCACCCATTTGAATACCATCGTTCGTTCCTGACTACAAGTTTCGAATCACAACTCACAAACTTTAACCACCGTTAACTCATCATCCTAACACCACCACGATCACTTAGCAATAATCCTTGAATCTGCTTCGGTTTCAATGACCAAAAACCAACACCACAAACACCATTCTGTACTAACACCTACGGCTACAAACCATCGAATCACCAAACACCCAACTACTATCATTCAATCACTAATAACCACTGCCATTTTCAACTACCCATAACTGCCACCATCACCACCAAGCTGCTATGATCTTGTTTCATTCGAAGACCTTCATCATCATTATACCTGCAACATAACCAAGCACATTGTAACTAATATAGTACGTCTCCTGTTTCTGATGGGAACAAAACAACAGACCATCCTTAATCACCATCATCCATATCTTTCTACATCTTTAATTTACATATATATATTATATACATGAGAAACACTTAAAGAAATCAAAAGATACCTCTTCCACAACCACCTTACACCACCACGATCACCATTCCATCATCACTTAGACTGCTACTGCTAATTTTGGCTTCTGCTTTAGTCCACCAACACCATTATAATTCATCATCAAACCTGCAAAACCCACGAAAACCCATCACCAACTAGTTAAGTAAAATAATTACTAAAATGATGACATGTTTCTGTTTCGTGCAATAGCTTCTGCATACCATTATGTACTACAATTCAACTGCTAATTAAATTCTATTTCAACCCAAACCAGACCCAAAACAAACCACCCAAAATCATTTAGTTGCTGCTAATGATGCTACTGCTATGCTACAATTCTGTTTTTATTTTTTTTTCTTTTTCTTGATAACTGCTACTACTTCTGATATTTTCCTGTTTCCATTTTATTTAATCCAACCATGATAAATCATCACCCACCACCCTCCATCACCATGACAACTTCAAAACATCACCGAAATTCTTTTTACACTCAATCAAATCAAACCAGTACAATTTAACAAAAGAAAAACCAATTACTCCAATTTTTATTTTATTATTATTATTTTTTTTTTCTTACGAATCAAACAGATAGATTTCATTGAAATAAATCGAAATGAACTGATTTATAACTCTCGATGAATGATGATGACAAATAAAAATATTTATATATAAATAAATGAGTAAATAAATAACAAGAACATCAATTATTGTTTTGATTCTCTGATATTACTCAATAATGATAGTAATCGATGATGATCAATCGATGATGATGAAAAACGATACAATACCTGTAATTATCGATTGATGATTTCTTCTCCATCTAATCTTCACTTGTTGCTCGATTTAAATCCAATCGAACTCATTATCCACTACAAATTACAATCAAAGATGGATGTAACCTTCTTCTGTTCGTTTGCTTTTGATCCGTATTGCTATCCCTCGATGACTGCTACAAACCATCGAACCCTAGAAACCATCGGTCAGATTAATACGGTTCTATTAATACATCTGTTAACGGGTTTGAAACTGATGGGTCATTTAAAACAATTTGGGATCGGTGGGCTTCAACATGTGGGCTTGTACTTGCTGAGTGGGCCGAGATAATCTTGATCTGCAACAAATTACTCACCTTAATTATCTTAAGGTATAAATGTTACGGAGTAGTATTAATATTCTTGTTAATATTTACATCATCATCATCATTATTATTATTATTATTATTATTATTATTATTATTATTATTATTATTATTATTATTATTATTATTATTATTATTATTATTATTATTATTATTATCATACAACATATATTACTTACAAAAATTTATCTAACAAATATATAATACTTATGTTAATATTACAAACTATTTTGTTTTCAAAATAATATATTATTATTTATTATTTATTATTAATTAAATTACATATAAGATATAAATATATTTTAATATAACCTTATATATAAATTTTAATATATCATATATGTTTTACTTAAAATACTTTAATAAGAATCCGATATATATAAATGTTAACTGTGTATTTAAAATATATAAAGTAGATATAATTAATATATTTATTAAGAGTGACATATAAATCATTAATAAAACTAGTATATCAATAATATCAACTTGTTTAAATGTTATTATAGGTTTTAATATGTATAACTGATATAGGTTCGTGAATCTGAGGCCAACCCTACACTTGTTAAATGTCGTCATATGTATTTTTACTACAAAATACAATAGGTGAGTTTCATTTGCTCCCTTTTATATATATTTTTGGGACTGAGAATACATGCGTTGTTTTTATAAATGTTTTACGAAATAGGCACAAGTACTAAAACTAATTCTACGTGGGTTTAAACCAGAAATATACCCTTAGCTTGGTAACATTAAAGTACTTGTCTATATACGGTAGGCACGAATCCTAAAGATAGATCTATTGGGCCTGACAAACCCCATCCTGACTATGAGATGCTTTAGTACTTCGAGGTTATTTTAAACACACCTGATCTGGTGTACTTCAGAGGGTAAAACATGAACGTTAAGGCTTGTTACCGGGTGCCTACAACTTATAGAATACTTTTATACACTTGCGAGTATACATATATTTATAAACGGAAATCTTGTTTTCTATTAATATACTGAAATGATTGTTATGATAAACCTATGAACTCACCAACCTTTTGGTTGACACTTTTAAGCATGATTATTCTCAGGTATGAAAGAAATCTTCCGTTGTGCATTTGGTCATTCTAAAGATATTATATGAAGACGTACAAGGCATATTTAGGTCAGTACCTCGAAATGGGACCAGATGTTGATGACTTCGTCCAGGTGGATTAGGACGGGTCGTGACAGGTGGTATCAGAGCGATGGTCTTAGCGAACCAGGTCTTGCATTAGTGTGTCTAACTGATAGTTGTTTAGATGCATTAGTAAGTCTGGACTTTGACCGTGTCTGCATGTCAAAAGTTTTGCTTATCATTTAGTGTCGAAAATTATTTGCTTCTCATCTTTAAAGTCTAGACACGTCTTACTGCCTCTATTGCATAGACTGTGTATAGATAAATTCATATCTTAGCGTATCTATTATTGTTACCTTTACCTGACAGCTTCCGTAGATTCCTCAGTAACTTATGGGATTTTAGTATTATATATGCATATGTAAATTATGTATTACAGGGTACTAATCTACATCCTATAATCTATTTCTTATTGAAAATACTTCATCTGATCGTACGAGATGAATCCCTCAACCAGTTCGAGTCCCTCAGATTTCGATAGCTATTCCGATAGTTATTCCGACAGCTATTCCGATATGGATTTTCACTCGAGCTCCGAAAGCAGTGTAACCGGAATGAATCAACCAATTAGCCATCATCTATTATGGATGAATTGGAAATGGGTTCGTAGTCGACTTAATCAATGGAGACGCGAAGAAGGCGATCCTTTCCACCAACCAAATTACCCTCTTGACGATGAACCTGAAGCACTTACCGGCGAACCTGTTCGAGACACCATTTTCTCTCTCATTTTTAGAGTATCTCGTCACAATTATATTCTATTCACAATTCTAAACCTTATTCATCCACTCGTTTCAGCCGACAATCATCCCGGAATAATAGAAGAAGACAACGAACTTCACGCTCGAGTAATCAATTTGGAGAATATTGTGCAAAACTTACTAGCTTTAGCAACATCACCGGTACCAACAGTACTATCAGCAACATCACCAGTATCATCAACAATCCATGCCTCAACATCTCATTCTGTACCTCAACCATAATCATCGTTCTACATGATGTTCTACATCATTTATCCCCGTTCGACATGGCGATTAAGTAATCTCTAAAGTTTTAGAGATTACCCATTCTAATTCTAATGGTAAATCAAATGAGATTAATATCATATTAACTCATTAAATCCATGATTACATCTGAAGAAAATATATATGTAAGTATATTTTCATAAAGACTGTAATTAAAAACTCTTTTGTACAAACTGTTAATGGTGAAAATATTTTAACGGGTAGGTAATACCCGAGGAATATTCAGATTTCACATTAATAAGTTACACTGTACATTCTTCGAAGCTGATTCAATAGTCGTTTACTATCCTACTTACATCCACCGATATACAAATCCGTTCACCACAGAATAACCATTTTCATCCAATTTCATATTTGGATTTTGATTTATCAGAATCTAACAAGTGGCATAGTGAAGAAAACATTTGACAAAATAAAATTTGTTAGAAACAAACAAATTAACTATGAGAAATTTTGTTAAGAATCCACGCTAACTGTTCCTAGCTAATTGTTCCTATCTAACTGATTACATTTTATTTATCGCAATTTAATTATCGCAATTTATATTCTCGCAATTTTATTTATCATAATTTAATTTCTGTTATTTATTTTACGCATTTTAAATATCGGGACAGGTATACAAGGTTTTGACATGTCATATCGACAAATCTATATATATTATTTGGAATAACCATAGACACTCTATATGCAGTAA